>NW_028148661.1:0-90951 GCF_965153285.1 Podarcis tiliguerta | reverse complement strand
AAACCCATCTGTTTCCACCGAAAAAGCTTTCAGTCGATCGTTTGCAACAGTTTGGCACCATTTCTGAGTGAATTACAGAACGTCAGATTTTTGCTGAAATTCTGACCGCGCGGCTTAGGATTTTTTCAAAAAAAGTTGCTCAGACGTCGAGGGCTATTTCTGTTTCCCATGATACAAACCCATCTGTTTCCACCGAAAAAGCTTTCAGGGGATCGTTTGCAACAGTTTGGCAGGATTTCTGATTGAATTGCAGAACGTCAGATTTTTGCTGAAATTGTGACCGCGCGGCTTAGGGATTTTTTCAAAAAAAGGTGTTCAGACATCTAGGGCGAATTCTGTTTACCATGATAAAAACCCATCTGTTTTCACCGGAAAAGTTTTAAGGGGATCGTTTGCAACAGTTTGGCACCATTTCTGAGTGAATTGCAGAACGTCAGATTTTTGCTGAAATTGTGACCGCGCGGTTTAGGGATTTTTTCAAAAAAAGGTGTTCAGACATCGAGGGCTAATTCTGTTTCCCATGATAAAAACCCATCTGTTTCCACCGAAAAAGCTTTCAGGGGATCGTTTGCAACAGTTTGGCTCCATTTCTGAGTGAATTGCAGAACGTCAGATTTTTGCTGAAATTGTGACCGCGCGGCTTAGGGATTTTTTCAAAAAAAGTTATTCAGATATCGAGGGCCAATTCTGTTTCCCATGATACAAACCCATCTGTTTCCACCGAGAAAGCTTTCAGGGGATCGTTTGCAACAGTTTGGCACCATTTCTGAGTGAATTGCAGAACGTCAGAATTTTGCTGAAATTGTGACCGCGCGGCTTAGGGATTTTTTCAAAAAAAGTTGTTCAGACGTTGAGGGCTAATTCTGTTTCCCTTGATACAAACCCATCTGTTTCCACCGAAAAAGCTTTCAGGGGATTCTTTTGCAACAGTTTGGCACCATTTCTGATTGAATTGCAGAACGTCAGATTTTTGCTGAAATTGTGACCGCGCGGCTTAGGGATTTTTTCAAAAAAAGGTGTTCAGACGTCGAGGGCTAATTCCGTTTCCTATGATAAAAACCCATCTGTTTCCACCGAAAAAGCTTTCAGGGGATCGTTTGCAACAGTGTGGCACCATTTCTGAGTGAATTGCAGAACGTCAGATTTTTGCTGAAATTGTGACCGCGCGGCTTAGGGATTTTTTCAAAAAATGTTGTTCAGACGTTGAGGTCTAATTCTGTTTCCCTTGATACAAACCCATCTGTTTCCACCGAAAAAGCTTTCAGGGGATTCTTTTGCAACAGTTTGGCACCATTTCTGATTGAATTGCAGAACGTCAGATTTTTGCTGAAATTGTGACCGCGCGGCTTAGGGATTTTTTCAAAAAAAGGTGTTCAGACGTCGAGGGCTAATTCTGTTTCCTATGATAAAAACCCATCTGTTTCCACCGAAAAAGCTTTCAGGGGATCGTTTGCAACAGTTTGGCTCCATTTCTGAGTGAATTGCAGAACGTCAGATTTTTGCTGAAATTGTGACCGTGCGGCTTTGGAATTTTTTCAAAAAAAGTTGTTCAGACGTCGAGGGCTAATTCTGTTTCCCATGATACAAACCGATCTGTTTTCACCGGAAAAGCTTTCAGTCGATCGTTTGCAACAGTTTGGCACCATTTCTGAGTGAATTGCAGAACGTCAGATTTTTGCTGAAATTGTGACCGCACGGCTTAGGGATTTTCTCAAAAAAAGTTGTTCAGACGTCGAGGGCTATTTCTGTTTCCCATGATACAAACCAATCTGTTTCCACCGAAAAAGCTTTCAGTTGATCGTTTGCAACAGTTTGGCACCATTTCTGAGTGAATTGCAGAACGTCAGATTTTTGCTGAAATTGTGACCGCGCGGCTTAGGGATTTTTTAAAAAAAAGTTGTTCAGACGTCCAGGGCTAATTATTTTTCCTATGATACAAACCCATCTGTTTCCACCGAAAAGTCTTTCAGGGGATCGTTTGCAACAGTTTGGCACCATTTCTGAGTGAATTGCAGAACGTCAGATTTTTGCTGAAATTGTGACCGCGCGGCTTAGGGATTTTTTCAAAAAAAGTTGTTCAGACGTCGAGGGCTAATTCTGTTTCCCATGATACAAACCCATCTGTTTTCACCGAAAAAGCTTTCAGGGGATCGTTTGCAACAGTTTGGCACCATTTCTGAGTGAATTGCAGAACGTCAGATTTTTGCTGAAATTGTGACCGCGCGGCTTAGGAATTTTTCAAAAAAAGTTGTTCAGACGTCGAGGGCTAATTCTGTTTCCCATTATAAAAACCGATCCGTTTTTACCGGAAAAGCTTTCAGTCGATCGTTTGCAACAGTTTGGCACCATTTCTGAGTGAATTGCAGAACGTCAGATTTTTGCTGAAATTGTGGCCGTGCGGCTTAGGGATTTTTTCAAAAAAAGGTGTTCAGACATGGAGGGCTAATTCTGTTTCCCATGATAAAAACCCATCTGTTTCCACCGAAAAGCTTTCAGGGGATCGTTTGCAACAGTTTGGCACCATTTCTGAGTGAATTGCAGAACGTCAGATTTTTGCTGAAATTGTGACCGCGCAGTTTAGGGATTTTTTCAAAAAAAGGTGTTCAGACATCGAGGGCTAATTCTGTTTCCCATGATACAAACCCATCTGTTTCCACCGAAAAAGCTTTCAGGGGATCGTTTGCAACAGTTTGGCAGGATTTCTGATTGAATTGCAGAACGTCAGATTTTTGCTGAAATTGTGACCGCGCGGCTTAGGGATTTTTTCAACAAAAGGTGTTCAGACATGGAGGGCTAATTTTGTTTCCCATGATAAAAACCCATCTGTTTTCACCGAAAAAGCTTTCAGTCGATCGTTTGCAACAGTTTGTCACCATTTCTGAGTGAATTGCAGAACGTCAGATTTTTGCTGAAATTGTGACCGCGCGGCTTAGGGATTTTTTCAAAAAAAGGTGTTCAGACGTCGAGGGCTAATTCTGTTTCCCATGATAAAAACCCATCTGTTTCCACCGAAAAAGCTTTCAGGGGATCGTTTGCAACAGTTTGGCTCCATTTCTGAGTGAATTGCAGAACGTCAGATTTTTGCTGAAATTGTGACCGCGCGGCTTAGGGATTTTTTCAAAAAAAGTTATTCAGATATCGAGGGCCAATTCTGTTTCCCATGATACAAACCCATCTGTTTCCACTGAGAAAGCTTTCAGGGGATCGTTTGCAACAGTTTGGCACCATTTCTGAGTGAATTGCAGAACGTCAGATTTTTGCTGAAATTGTGACCGCGCGGCTTAGGGATTTTTTCAAAAAAAGGTGTTCAGACATGGAGGGCTAATTTTGTTTCCCATGATAAAAACCCATCTGTTTTCACCGAAAAAGCTTTCAGGGGATCGTTTGCAACAGTTTGGCACCATTTCGGAGTGAATTGCAGAACGTCAGATTTTTGCTGAATTTGTGATTGTTTAGGGATTTTTTGAAAAAAAGTTATTCAGACATTGAGGGCTAATTCTATTTCCCATGGTAAAAACCCATCTGTTTCCACCGAAAAAGCTTTCAGTCGATCGTTTGCAACAGTTTGGCACCATTTCTGAGTGAATTACAGAACGTCAGATTTTTGCTGAAATTCTGACCGCGCGGCTTAGGGATTTTTTCAAAAAAAGTTGCTCAGACGTCGAGGGCTATTTCTGTTTCCCATGATACAAACCCATCTGTTTCCACCGAAAAAGCTTTCAGGGGATCGTTTGCAACAGTTTGGCAGGATTTCTGATTGAATTGCAGAACGTCAGATTTTTGCTGAAATTGTGACCGCGCGGCTTAGGGATTTTTTCAAAAAAAGGTGTTCAGACATCTAGGGCGAATTCTGTTTACCATGATAAAAACCCATCTGTTTTCACCGGAAAAGTTTTAAGGGGATCGTTTGCAACAGTTTGGCACCATTTCTGAGTGAATTGCAGAACGTCAGATTTTTGCTGAAATTGTGACCGCGCGGTTTAGGGATTTTTTCAAAAAAAGGTGTTCAGACATCGAGGGCTAATTCTGTTTCCCATGATAAAAACCCATCTGTTTCCACCGAAAAAGCTTTCAGGGGATCGTTTGCAACAGTTTGGCTCCATTTCTGAGTGAATTGCAGAACGTCAGATTTTTGCTGAAATTGTGACCGCGCGGCTTAGGGATTTTTTCAAAAAAAGTTATTCAGATATCGAGGGCCAATTCTGTTTCCCATGATACAAACCCATCTGTTTCCACCGAGAAAGCTTTCAGGGGATCGTTTGCAACAGTTTGGCACCATTTCTGAGTGAATTGCAGAACGTCAGAATTTTGCTGAAATTGTGACCGCGCGGCTTAGGGATTTTTTCAAAAAAAGTTGTTCAGACGTTGAGGGCTAATTCTGTTTCCCTTGATACAAACCCATCTGTTTCCACCGAAAAAGCTTTCAGGGGATTCTTTTGCAACAGTTTGGCACCATTTCTGATTGAATTGCAGAACGTCAGATTTTTGCTGAAATTGTGACCGCGCGGCTTAGGGATTTTTTCAAAAAAAGGTGTTCAGACGTCGAGGGCTAATTCCGTTTCCTATGATAAAAACCCATCTGTTTCCACCGAAAAAGCTTTCAGGGGATCGTTTGCAACAGTGTGGCACCATTTCTGAGTGAATTGCAGAACGTCAGATTTTTGCTGAAATTGTGACCGCGCGGCTTAGGGATTTTTTCAAAAAATGTTGTTCAGACGTTGAGGTCTAATTCTGTTTCCCTTGATACAAACCCATCTGTTTCCACCGAAAAAGCTTTCAGGGGATTCTTTTGCAACAGTTTGGCACCATTTCTGATTGAATTGCAGAACGTCAGATTTTTGCTGAAATTGTGACCGCGCGGCTTAGGGATTTTTTCAAAAAAAGGTGTTCAGACGTCGAGGGCTAATTCTGTTTCCTATGATAAAAACCCATCTGTTTCCACCGAAAAAGCTTTCAGGGGATCGTTTGCAACAGTTTGGCTCCATTTCTGAGTGAATTGCAGAACGTCAGATTTTTGCTGAAATTGTGACCGTGCGGCTTTGGAATTTTTTCAAAAAAAGTTGTTCAGACGTCGAGGGCTAATTCTGTTTCCCATGATACAAACCGATCTGTTTTCACCGGAAAAGCTTTCAGTCGATCGTTTGCAACAGTTTGGCACCATTTCTGAGTGAATTGCAGAACGTCAGATTTTTGCTGAAATTGTGACCGCGCGGCTTAGGGATTTTCTCAAAAAAAGTTGTTCAGACGTCGAGGGCTATTTCTGTTTCCCATGATACAAACCAATCTGTTTCCACCGAAAAAGCTTTCAGTTGATCGTTTGCAACAGTTTGGCACCATTTCTGAGTGAATTGCAGAACGTCAGATTTTTGCTGAAATTGTGACCGCGCGGCTTAGGGATTTTTTAAAAAAAAGTTGTTCAGACGTCCAGGGCTAATTCTGTTTCCTATGATACAAACCCATCTGTTTCCACCGAAAAGTCTTTCAGGGGATCGTTTGCAACAGTTTGGCACCATTTCTGAGTGAATTGCAGAACGTCAGATTTTTGCTGAAATTGTGACCGCGCGGCTTAGGGATTTTTTCAAAAAAAGTTGTTCAGACGTCGAGGGCTAATTCTGTTTCCCATGATACAAACCCATCTGTTTTCACCGAAAAAGCTTTCAGGGGATCGTTTGCAACAGTTTGGCACCATTTCTGAGTGAATTGCAGAACGTCAGATTTTTGCTGAAATTGTGACCGCGCGGCTTAGGAATTTTTCAAAAAAAGTTGTTCAGACGTCGAGGGCTAATTCTGTTTCCCATTATAAAAACCGATCCGTTTTTACCGGAAAAGCTTTCAGTCGATCGTTTGCAACAGTTTGGCACCATTTCTGAGTGAATTGCAGAACGTCAGATTTTTGCTGAAATTGTGGCCGTGCGGCTTAGGGATTTTTTCAAAAAAAGGTGTTCAGACATGGAGGGCTAATTCTGTTTCCCATGATAAAAACCCATCTGTTTCCACCGAAAAAGCTTTCAGGGGATCGTTTGCAACAGTTTGGCACCATTTCTGAGTGAATTGCAGAACGTCAGATTTTTGCTGAAATTGTGACCGCGCAGTTTAGGGATTTTTTCAAAAAAAGGTGTTCAGACATCGAGGGCTAATTCTGTTTCCCATGATACAAACCCATCTGTTTCCACCGAAAAAGCTTTCAGGGGATCGTTTGCAACAGTTTGGCAGGATTTCTGATTGAATTGCAGAACGTCAGATTTTTGCTGAAATTGTGACCGCGCGGCTTAGGGATTTTTTCAACAAAAGGTGTTCAGACATGGAGGGCTAATTTTGTTTCCCATGATAAAAACCCATCTGTTTTCACCGAAAAAGCTTTCAGTCGATCGTTTGCAACAGTTTGTCACCATTTCTGAGTGAATTGCAGAACGTCAGATTTTTGCTGAAATTGTGACCGCGCGGCTTAGGGATTTTTTCAAAAAAAGGTGTTCAGACGTCGAGGGCTAATTCTGTTTCCCATGATAAAAACCCATCTGTTTCCACCGAAAAAGCTTTCAGGGGATCGTTTGCAACAGTTTGGCTCCATTTCTGAGTGAATTGCAGAACGTCAGATTTTTGCTGAAATTGTGACCGCGCGGCTTAGGGATTTTTTCAAAAAAAGTTATTCAGATATCGAGGGCCAATTCTGTTTCCCATGATACAAACCCATCTGTTTCCACTGAGAAAGCTTTCAGGGGATCGTTTGCAACAGTTTGGCACCATTTCTGAGTGAATTGCAGAACGTCAGATTTTTGCTGAAATTGTGACCGCGCGGCTTAGGGATTTTTTCAAAAAAAGGTGTTCAGACATGGAGGGCTAATTTTGTTTCCCATGATAAAAACCCATCTGTTTTCACCGAAAAAGCTTTCAGGGGATCGTTTGCAACAGTTTGGCACCATTTCGGAGTGAATTGCAGAACGTCAGATTTTTGCTGAATTTGTGATTGTTTAGGGATTTTTTGAAAAAAAGTTATTCAGACATTGAGGGCTAATTCTATTTCCCATGGTAAAAACCCATCTGTTTCCACCGAAAAAGCTTTCAGTCGATCGTTTGCAACAGTTTGGCACCATTTCTGAGTGAATTACAGAACGTCAGATTTTTGCTGAAATTCTGACCGCGCGGCTTAGGGATTTTTTCAAAAAAAGTTGCTCAGACGTCGAGGGCTATTTCTGTTTCCCATGATACAAACCCATCTGTTTCCACCGAAAAAGCTTTCAGGGGATCGTTTGCAACAGTTTGGCAGGATTTCTGATTGAATTGCAGAACGTCAGATTTTTGCTGAAATTGTGACCGCGCGGCTTAGGGATTTTTTCAAAAAAAGGTGTTCAAACATCGAGGGCTAATTCTGTTTCCCATGATAAAAACCCATCTGTTTCCACCGAAAAAGCTTTCAGGGGATCGTTTGCAACAGTTTGGCACCATTTCTGAGTGAATTGCAGAACGTCAGATTTTTGCTGAAATTGTGACCGCGCGGTTTAGGGATTTTTTCAAAAAAAGGTGTTCAGACATCGAGGGCGAATTCTGTTTACCATGATAAAAACCCATCTGTTTTCACCGGAAAAGTTTTAAGGGGATCGTTTGCAACAGTTTGGCACCATTTCTGAGTGAATTGCAGAACGTCAGATTTTTGCTGAAATTGTGACCGCGCGGTTTAGGGATTTTTTCAAAAAAAGGTGTTCAGACATCGAGGGCTAATTCTGATTCCCATGATAAAAACCCATCTGTTTCCAGCGAAAAAGCTTTCAGGGGATCGTTTGCAACAGTTTGGCTCCATTTCTGAGTGAATTGCAGAACGTCAGATTTTTGCTGAAATTGTGACCGCGCGGCTTAGGGATTTTTTCAAAAAAAGTTATTCAGATATCGAGGGCCAATTCTGTTTCCCATGATACAAACCCATCTGTTTCCACCGAGAAAGCTTTCAGGGGATCGTTTGCAACAGTTTGGCACCATTTCTGAGTGAATTGCAGAACGTCAGAATTTTGCTGAAATTGTGACCGCGCGGCTTAGGGATTTTTTCAAAAAAAGTTGTTCAGACGTTGAGGGCTAATTCTGTTTCCCTTGATACAAACCCATCTGTTTCCACCGAAAAAGCTTTCAGGGGATTCTTTTGCAACAGTTTGGCACCATTTCTGATTGAATTGCAGAACGTCAGATTTTTGCTGAAATTGTGACCGCGCGGCTTAGGGATTTTTTCAAAAAAAGGTGTTCAGACGTCGAGGGCTAATTCCGTTTCCTATGATAAAAACCCATCTGTTTCCACCGAAAAAGCTTTCAGGGGATCGTTTGCAACAGTGTGGCACCATTTCTGAGTGAATTGCAGAACGTCAGATTTTTGCTGAAATTGTGACCGCGCGGCTTAGGGATTTTTTCAAAAAATGTTGTTCAGACGTTGAGGTCTAATTCTGTTTCCCTTGATACAAACCCATCTGTTTCCACCGAAAAAGCTTTCAGGGGATTCTTTTGCAACAGTTTGGCACCATTTCTGATTGAATTGCAGAACGTCAGATTTTTGCTGAAATTGTGACCGCGCGGCTTAGGGATTTTTTGAAAAAAAGGTGTTCAGACGTCGAGGGCTAATTCTGTTTCCTATGATAAAAACCCATCTGTTTCCACCGAAAAAGCTTTCAGGGGATCGTTTGCAACAGTTTGGCTCCATTTCTGAGTGAATTGCAGAACGTCAGATTTTTGCTGAAATTGTGACCGTGCGGCTTTGGAATTTTTTCAAAAAAAGTTGTTCAGACGTCGAGGGCTAATTCTGTTTCCCATGATACAAACCGATCTGTTTTCACCGGAAAAGCTTTCAGTCGATCGTTTGCAACAGTTTGGCACCATTTCTGAGTGAATTGCAGAACGTCAGATTTTTGCTGAAATTGTGACCGCGCGGCTTAGGGATTTTCTCAAAAAAAGTTGTTCAGACGTCGAGGGCTATTTCTGTTTCCCATGATACAAACCAATCTGTTTCCACCGAAAAAGCTTTCAGTTGATCGTTTGCAACAGTTTGGCACCATTTCTGAGTGAATTGCAGAACGTCAGATTTTTGCTGAAATTGTGACCGCGCGGCTTAGGGATTTTTTAAAAAAAAGTTGTTCAGACGTCCAGGGCTAATTCTGTTTCCTATGATACAAACCCATCTGTTTCCACCGAAAAGTCTTTCAGGGGATCGTTTGCAACAGTTTGGCACCATTTCTGAGTGAATTGCAGAACGTCAGATTTTTGCTGAAATTGTGACCGCGCGGCTTAGGGATTTTTTCAAAAAAAGTTGTTCAGACGTCGAGGGCTAATTCTGTTTCCCATGATACAAACCCATCTGTTTTCACCGAAAAAGCTTTCAGGGGATCGTTTGCAACAGTTTGGCACCATTTCTGAGTGAATTGCAGAACGTCAGATTTTTGCTGAAATTGTGACCGCGCGGCTTAGGAATTTTTCAAAAAAAGTTGTTCAGACGTCGAGGGCTAATTCTGTTTCCCATTATAAAAACCGATCCGTTTTTACCGGAAAAGCTTTCAGTCGATCGTTTGCAACAGTTTGGCACCATTTCTGAGTGAATTGCAGAACGTCAGATTTTTGCTGAAATTGTGGCCGTGCGGCTTAGGGATTTTTTCAAAAAAAGGTGTTCAGACATGGAGGGCTAATTCTGTTTCCCATGATAAAAACCCATCTGTTTCCACCGAAAAAGCTTTCAGGGGATCGTTTGCAACAGTTTGGCACCATTTCTGAGTGAATTGCAGAACGTCAGATTTTTGCTGAAATTGTGACCGCGCAGTTTAGGGATTTTTTCAAAAAAAGGTGTTCAGACATCGAGGGCTAATTCTGTTTCCCATGATACAAACCCATCTGTTTCCACCGAAAAAGCTTTCAGGGGATCGTTTGCAACAGTTTGGCAGGATTTCTGATTGAATTGCAGAACGTCAGATTTTTGCTGAAATTGTGACCGCGCGGCTTAGGGATTTTTTCAACAAAAGGTGTTCAGACATGGAGGGCTAATTTTGTTTCCCATGATAAAAACCCATCTGTTTTCACCGAAAAAGCTTTCAGTCGATCGTTTGCAACAGTTTGTCACCATTTCTGAGTGAATTGCAGAACGTCAGATTTTTGCTGAAATTGTGACCGCGCGGCTTAGGGATTTTTTCAAAAAAAGGTGTTCAGACGTCGAGGGCTAATTCTGTTTCCCATGATAAAAACCCATCTGTTTCCACCGAAAAAGCTTTCAGGGGATCGTTTGCAACAGTTTGGCTCCATTTCTGAGTGAATTGCAGAACGTCAGATTTTTGCTGAAATTGTGACCGCGCGGCTTAGGGATTTTTTCAAAAAAAGTTATTCAGATATCGAGGGCCAATTCTGTTTCCCATGATACAAACCCATCTGTTTCCACTGAGAAAGCTTTCAGGGGATCGTTTGCAACAGTTTGGCACCATTTCTGAGTGAATTGCAGAACGTCAGATTTTTGCTGAAATTGTGACCGCGCGGCTTAGGGATTTTTTCAAAAAAAGGTGTTCAGACATGGAGGGCTAATTTTGTTTCCCATGATAAAAACCCATCTGTTTTCACCGAAAAAGCTTTCAGGGGATCGTTTGCAACAGTTTGGCACCATTTCGGAGTGAATTGCAGAACGTCAGATTTTTGCTGAATTTGTGATTGTTTAGGGATTTTTTGAAAAAAAGTTATTCAGACATTGAGGGCTAATTCTATTTCCCATGGTAAAAACCCATCTGTTTCCACCGAAAAAGCTTTCAGTCGATCGTTTGCAACAGTTTGGCACCATTTCTGAGTGAATTACAGAACGTCAGATTTTTGCTGAAATTCTGACCGCGCGGCTTAGGGATTTTTTCAAAAAAAGTTGCTCAGACGTCGAGGGCTATTTCTGTTTCCCATGATACAAACCCATCTGTTTCCACCGAAAAAGCTTTCAGGGGATCGTTTGCAACAGTTTGGCAGGATTTCTGATTGAATTGCAGAACGTCAGATTTTTGCTGAAATTGTGACCGCGCGGCTTAGGGATTTTTTCAAAAAAAGGTGTTCAAACATCGAGGGCTAATTCTGTTTCCCATGATAAAAACCCATCTGTTTCCACCGAAAAAGCTTTCAGGGGATCGTTTGCAACAGTTTGGCACCATTTCTGAGTGAATTGCAGAACGTCAGATTTTTGCTGAAATTGTGACCGCGCGGTTTAGGGATTTTTTCAAAAAAAGGTGTTCAGACATCGAGGGCTAATTCTGTTTACCATGATAAAAACCCATCTGTTTTCACCGGAAAAGTTTTAAGGGGATCGTTTGCAACAGTTTGGCACCATTTCTGAGTGAATTGCAGAACGTCAGATTTTTGCTGAAATTGTGACCGCGCGGTTTAGGGATTTTTTCAAAAAAAGGTGTTCAGACATCGAGGGCTAATTCTGATTCCCATGATAAAAACCCATCTGTTTCCAGCGAAAAAGCTTTCAGGGGATCGTTTGCAACAGTTTGGCTCCATTTCTGAGTGAATTGCAGAACGTCAGATTTTTGCTGAAATTGTGACCGCGCGGCTTAGGGATTTTTTCAAAAAAAGTTATTCAGATATCGAGGGCCAATTCTGTTTCCCATGATACAAACCCATCTGTTTCCACCGAGAAAGCTTTCAGGGGATCGTTTGCAACAGTTTGGCACCATTTCTGAGTGAATTGCAGAACGTCAGAATTTTGCTGAAATTGTGACCGCGCGGCTTAGGGATTTTTTCAAAAAAAGTTGTTCAGACGTTGAGGGCTAATTCTGTTTCCCTTGATACAAACCCATCTGTTTCCACCGAAAAAGCTTTCAGGGGATTCTTTTGCAACAGTTTGGCACCATTTCTGATTGAATTGCAGAACGTCAGATTTTTGCTGAAATTGTGACCGTGCGGCTTAGGGATTTTTTCAAAAAAAGGTGTTCAGACGTCGAGGGCTAATTCTGTTTCCTATGATAAAAACCCATCTGTTTCCACCGAAAAAGCTTTCAGGGGATCGTTTGCAACAGTTTGGCTCCATTTCTGAGTGAATTGCAGAACGTCAGATTTTTGCTGAAATTGTGACCGTGCGGCTTTGGAATTTTTTCAAAAAAAGTTGTTCAGACGTCGAGGACTCATTCTGTTTCCCGTGAAAAAAACCCATCTGTTTCCACCGAAAAAGCTTTAAGGGGATCGTTTGCAACAGTTTGGCACCATTTCTGAGTGAATTGCAGAACGTCAGATTTTTGCTGAAATTCTGACCGCGCGGCTTAGGGATTTTTTCAAAAAAAGTTGTTCAGACGTCGAGGGCTAATTCTGTTTCCCATGATACAAACCGATCTGTTTTCACCGGAAAAGCTTTCAGTCGATCGTTTGCAACAGTTTGGCACCATTTCTGAGTGAATTGCAGAATGTCAGATTTTTGCTGAAATTGTGACCGCGCGGCTTAGGGATTTTCTCAAAAAAAGTTGTTCAGACGTCGAGGGCTATTTCTGTTTACCATGATAAAAACCCATCTGTTTTCACCGGAAAAGTTTTAAGGGGATCGTTTGCAACAGTTTGGCACCATTTCTGAGTGAATTGCAGAACGTCAGATTTTTGCTGAAATTGTGACAGCGCGGTTTAGGGATTTTTTCAAAAAAAGGTGTTCAGACGTCGAGGGCTAATTCTGTTTCCCATGATAAAAACCCATCTGTTTCCACCGAAAAAGCTTTCAGGGGATCGTTTGCAACAGTTTGGCTCCATTTCTGAGTGAATTGCAGAACGTCAGATTTTTGCTGAAATTGTGACCGCGCGGCTTAGGGATTTTTTCAAAAAAAGTTATTCAGATATCGAGGGCCAATTCTGTTTCCCATGATACAAACCCATCTGTTTCCACTGAGAAAGCTTTCAGGGGATCGTTTGCAACAGTTTGGCACCATTTCTGAGTGAATTGCAGAACGTCAGAATTTTGCTGAAATTGTGACCGCGCGGCTTAGGGATTTTTTCAAAAAAAGTTGTTCAGACGTTGAGGGCTAATTCTGTTTCCCTTGATACAAACCCATCTGTTTCCACCGAAAAAGCTTTCAGGGGATTCTTTTGCAACAGTTTGGCACCATTTCTGATTGAATTGCAGAACGTCAGATTTTTGCTGAAATTGTGACCGTGCGGCTTTGGAATTTTTTCAAAAAAAGTTGTTCAGACGTCGAGGACTCATTCTGTTTCCCGTGAAAAAAACCCATCTGTTTCCACCGAAAAAGCTTTAAGGGGATCGTTTGCAACAGTTTGGCACCATTTCTGAGTGAATTGCAGAACGTCAGATTTTTGCTGAAATTGTGACCGCGCGGCTTAGGGATTTTTTCAAAAAAAGTTGTTCAGACGTCGAGGGCTAATTCTGTTTCCCATGATACAAACCGATCTCTTTTCACCGGAAAAGCTTTCAGTCGATCGTTTGCAACAGTTTGGCACCATTTCTGAGTGAATTGCAGAACGTCAGATTTTTGCTGAAATTGTGACCGCGCGGCTTAGGGATTTTTTCAAAAAAAGGTGTTCAGACATGGAGGGCTAATTTTGTTTCCCATGATAAAAACCCATCTGTTTTCACCGAAAAAGCTTTCAGGGGATCGTTTGCAACAGTTTGGCACCATTTCGGAGTGAATTGCAGAACGTCAGAGTTTTGCTGAATTTGTGATTGTTTAGGGATTTTTTGAAAAAAAGTTATTCAGACATTGAGGGCTAATTCTATTTCCCATGGTAAAAACCCATCTGTTTCCACCGAAAAAGCTTTCAGTCGATCGTTTGCAACAGTTTGGCACCATTTCTGAGTGAATTACAGAACGTCAGATTTTTGCTGAAATTCTGACCGCGCGGCTTAGGGATTTTTTCAAAAAAAGTTGCTCAGACGTCGAGGGCTATTTCTGTTTCCCATGATACAAACCCATCTGTTTCCACCGAAAAAGCTTTCAGGGGATCGTTTGCAACAGTTTGGCAAGATTTCTGATTGAATTGCAGAACGTCAGATTTTTGCTGAAATTGTGACCGCGCGGCTTAGGGATTTTTTCAAAAAAAGGTGTTCAGACATCTAGGGCGAATTCTGTTTACCATGATAAAAACCCATCTGTTTTCACCGGAAAAGTTTTAAGGGGATCGTTTGCAACAGTTTGGCACCATTTCTGAGTGAATTGCAGAACGTCAGATTTTTGCTGAAATTGTGACCGCGCGGTTTAGGGATTTTTTCAAAAAAAGGTGTTCAGACATCGAGGGCTAATTCTGTTTCCCATGATAAAAACCCATCTGTTTCCACCGAAAAAGCTTTCAGGGGATCGTTTGCAACAGTTTGGCTCCATTTCTGAGTGAATTGCAGAACGTCAGATTTTTGCTGAAATTGTGACCGCGCGGCTTAGGGATTTTTTCAAAAAAAGTTATTCAGATATCGAGGGCCAATTCTGTTTCCCATGATACAAACCCATCTGTTTCCACCGAGAAAGCTTTCAGGGGATCGTTTGCAACAGTTTGGCACCATTTCTGAGTGAATTGCAGAACGTCAGAATTTTGCTGAAATTGTGACCGCGCGGCTTAGGGATTTTTTCAAAAAAAGTTGTTCAGACGTTGAGGGCTAATTCTGTTTCCCTTGATACAAACCCATCTGTTTCCACCGAAAAAGCTTTCAGGGGATTCTTTTGCAACAGTTTGGCACCATTTCTGATTGAATTGCAGAACGTCAGATTTTTGCTGAAATTGTGACCGCGCGGCTTAGGGATTTTTTCAAAAAAAGGTGTTCAGACGTCGAGGGCTAATTCCGTTTCCTATGATAAAAACCCATCTGTTTCCACCGAAAAAGCTTTCAGGGGATCGTTTGCAACAGTGTGGCACCATTTCTGAGTGAATTGCAGAACGTCAGATTTTTGCTGAAATTGTGACCGCGCGGCTTAGGGATTTTTTCAAAAAATGTTGTTCAGACGTTGAGGTCTAATTCTGTTTCCCTTGATACAAACCCATCTGTTTCCACCGAAAAAGCTTTCAGGGGATTCTTTTGCAACAGTTTGGCACCATTTCTGATTGAATTGCAGAACGTCAGATTTTTGCTGAAATTGTGACCGCGCGGCTTAGGGATTTTTTCAAAAAAAGGTGTTCAGACGTTGAGGGCTTATTCTGTTTCCTATGATAAAAACCCATCTGTTTCCACCGAAAAAGCTTTCAGGGGATCGTTTGCAACAGTTTGGCTCCATTTCTGAGTGAATTGCAGAACGTCAGATTTTTGCTGAAATTGTGACCGTGCGGCTTTGGAATTTTTTCAAAAAAAGTTGTTCAGACGTCGAGGGCTAATTCTGTTTCCCATGATACAAACCGATCTGTTTTCACCGGAAAAGCTTTCAGTCGATCGTTTGCAACAGTTTGGCACCATTTCTGAGTGAATTGCAGAACGTCAGATTTTTGCTGAAATTGTGACCGCGCGGCTTAGGGATTTTCTCAAAAAAAGTTGTTCAGACGTCGAGGGCTATTTCTGTTTCCCATGATACAAACCAATCTGTTTCCACCGAAAAAGCTTTCAGTTGATCGTTTGCAACAGTTTGGCACCATTTCTGAGTGAATTGCAGAACGTCAGATTTTTGATGAAATTGTGACCGCGCGGCTTAGGGATTTTTTAAAAAAAAGTTGTTCAGACGTCCAGGGCTAATTCTGTTTCCTATGATACAAACCCATCTGTTTCCACCGAAAAGTCTTTCAGGGGATCGTTTGCAACAGTTTGGCACCATTTCTGAGTGAATTGCAGAACGTCAGATTTTTGCTGAAATTGTGACCGCGCGGCTTAGGGATTTTTTCAAAAAAAGTTGTTCAGACGTCGAGGGCTAATTCTGTTTCCCATGATACAAACCCATCTGTTTTCACCGAAAAAGCTTTCAGGGGATCGTTTGCAACAGTTTGGCACCATTTCTGAGTGAATTGCAGAACGTCAGATTTTTGCTGAAATTGTGACCGCGCGGCTTAGGAATTTTTCAAAAAAAGTTGTTCAGACGTCGAGGGCTAATTCTGTTTCCCATTATAAAAACCGATCCGTTTTTACCGGAAAAGCTTTCAGTCGATCGTTTGCAACAGTTTGGCACCATTTCTGAGTGAATTGCAGAACGTCAGATTTTTGCTGAAATTGTGACCGTGCGGCTTAGGGATTTTTTCAAAAAAAGGTGTTCAGACATGGAGGGCTAATTCTGTTTCCCATGATAAAAACCCATCTGTTTCCACCGAAAAAGCTTTCAGGGGATCGTTTGCAACAGTTTGGCACCATTTCTGAGTGAATTGCAGAACGTCAGATTTTTGCTGAAATTGTGACCGCGCAGTTTAGGGATTTTTTCAAAAAAAGGTGTTCAGACATCGAGGGCTAATTCTGTTTCCCATGATACAAACCCATCTGTTTCCACCGAAAAAGCTTTCAGGGGATCGTTTGCAACAGTTTGGCAGGATTTCTGATTGAATTGCAGAACGTCAGATTTTTGCTGAAATTGTGACCGCGCGGCTTAGGGATTTTTTCAACAAAAGGTGTTCAGGCATGGAGGGCTAATTTTGTTTCCCATGATAAAAACCCATCTGTTTTCACCGAAAAAGCTTTCAGGGGATCGTTTGCAACAGTTTGTCACCATTTCTGAGTGAATTGCAGAACGTCAGATTTTTGCTGAAATTGTGACCGCGCGGCTTAGGGATTTTTTCAAAAAAAGGTGTTCAGACGTCGAGGGCTAATTCTGTTTCCCATGATAAAAACCCATCTGTTTCCACCGAAAAAGCTTTCAGGGGATCGTTTGCAACAGTTTGGCTCCATTTCTGAGTGAATTGCAGAACGTCAGATTTTTGCTGAAATTGTGACCGCGCGGCTTAGGGATTTTTTCAAAAAAAGTTATTCAGATATCGAGGGCCAATTCTGTTTCCCATGATACAAACCCATCTGTTTCCACTGAGAAAGCTTTCAGGGGATCGTTTGCAACAGTTTGGCACCATTTCTGAGTGAATTGCAGAACGTCAGATTTTTGCTGAAATTGTGACCGCGCGGCTTAGGGATTTTTTCAAAAAAAGGTGTTCAGACATGGAGGGCTAATTCTGTTTCCCATGATAAAAACCCATCTGTTTTCACCGAAAAAGCTTTCAGGGGATCGTTTGCAACAGTTTGGCACCATTTCGGAGTGAATTGCAGAACGTCAGATTTTTGCTGAATTTGTGATTGTTTAGGGATTTTTTGAAAAAAAGTTATTCAGACATTGAGGGCTAATTCTATTTCCCATGGTAAAAACCCATCTGTTTCCACCGAAAAAGCTTTCAGTCGATCGTTTGCAACAGTTTGGCACCATTTCTGAGTGAATTACAGAACGTCAGATTTTTGCTGAAATTCTGACCGCGCGGCTTAGGGATTTTTTCAAAAAAAGTTGCTCAGACGTCGAGGGCTATTTCTGTTTCCCATGATACAAACCCATCTGTTTCCACCGAAAAAGCTTTCAGGGGATCGTTTGCAACAGTTTGGCAGGATTTCTGATTGAATTGCAGAACGTCAGATTTTTGCTGAAATTGTGACCGCGCGGCTTAGGGATTTTTTCAAAAAAAGGTGTTCAAACATCGAGGGCTAATTCTGTTTCCCATGATAAAAACCCATCTGTTTCCACCGAAAAAGCTTTCAGGGGATCGTTTGCAACAGTTTGGCACCATTTCTGAGTGAATTGCAGAACGTCAGATTTTTGCTGAAATTGTGACCGCGCGGTTTAGGGATTTTTTCAAAAAAAGGTGTTCAGACATCGAGGGCTAATTCTGTTTACCATGATAAAAACCCATCTGTTTTCACCGGAAAAGTTTTAAGGGGATCGTTTGCAACAGTTTGGCACCATTTCTGAGTGAATTGCAGAACGTCAGATTTTTGCTGAAATTGTGACCGCGCGGTTTAGGGATTTTTTCAAAAAAAGGTGTTCAGACATCGAGGGCTAATTCTGATTCCCATGATAAAAACCCATCTGTTTCCAGCGAAAAAGCTTTCAGGGGATCGTTTGCAACAGTTTGGCTCCATTTCTGAGTGAATTGCAGAACGTCAGATTTTTGCTGAAATTGTGACCGCGCGGCTTAGGGATTTTTTCAAAAAAAGTTATTCAGATATCGAGGGCCAATTCTGTTTCCCATGATACAAACCCATCTGTTTCCACCGAGAAAGCTTTCAGGGGATCGTTTGCAACAGTTTGGCACCATTTCTGAGTGAATTGCAGAACGTCAGAATTTTGCTGAAATTGTGACCGCGCGGCTTAGGGATTTTTTCAAAAAAAGTTGTTCAGACGTTGAGGGCTAATTCTGTTTCCCTTGATACAAACCCATCTGTTTCCACCGAAAAAGCTTTCAGGGGATTCTTTTGCAACAGTTTGGCACCATTTCTGATTGAATTGCAGAACGTCAGATTTTTGCTGAAATTGTGACCGCGCGGCTTAGGGATTTTTTCAAAAAAAGGTGTTCAGACGTCGAGGGCTAATTCCGTTTCCTATGATAAAAACCCATCTGTTTCCACCGAAAAAGCTTTCAGGGGATCGTTTGCAATAGTTTGGCTCCATTTCTGAGTGAATTGCAGAACGTCAGATTTTTGCTGAAATTGTGACCGTGCGGCTTTGGAATTTTTTCAAAAAAAGTTGTTCAGACGTCGAGGACTCATTCTGTTTCCCGTGAAAAAAACCCATCTGTTTCCACCGAAAAAGCTTTAAGGGGATCGTTTGCAACAGTTTGGCACCATTTCTGAGTGAATTGCAGAACGTCAGATTTTTGCTGAAATTCTGACCGCGCGGCTTAGGGATTTTTTCAAAAAAAGTTGTTCAGACGTCGAGGGCTAATTCTGTTTCCCATGATACAAACCGATCTGTTTTCACCGGAAAAGCTTTCAGTCGATCGTTTGCAACAGTTTGGCACCATTTCTGAGTGAATTGCAGAACGTCAGATTTTTGCTGAAATTGTGACCGCGCGGCTTAGGGATTTTCTCAAAAAAAGTTGTTCAGACGTCGAGGGCTATTTCTGTTTACCATGATAAAAACCCATCTGTTTTCACCGGAAAAGTTTTAAGGGGATCGTTTGCAACAGTTTGGCACCATTTCTGAGTGAATTGCAGAACGTCAGATTTTTGCTGAAATTGTGACCGCGCGGTTTAGGGATTTTTTCAAAAAAAGGTGTTCAGACGTCGAGGGCTAATTCTGTTTCCCATGATATAAACCCATCTGTTTCCACCGAAAAAGCTTTCAGGGGATCGTTTGCAACAGTTTGGCTCCATTTCTGAGTGAATTGCAGAACGTCAGATTTTTGCTGAAATTGTGACCGCGCGGCTTAGGGATTTTTTCAAAAAAAGTTATTCAGATATCGAGGGCCAATTCTGTTTCCCATGATACAAACCCATCTGTTTCCACTGAGAAAGCTTTCAGGGGATCGTTTGCAACAGTTTGGCACCATTTCTGAGTGAATTGCAGAACGTCAGAATTTTGCTGAAATTGTGACCGCGCGGCTTATGGATTTTTTCAAAAAAAGTTGTTCAGACGTTGAGGGCTAATTCTGTTTCCCTTGATACAAACCCATCTGTTTCCACCGAAAAAGCTTTCAGGGGATTCTTTTGCAACAGTTTGGCACCATTTCTGATTGAATTGCAGAACGTCAGATTTTTGCTGAAATTGTGACCGTGCGGCTTTGGAATTTTTTCAAAAAAAGTTGTTCAGACGTCGAGGACTCATTCTGTTTCCCGTGAAAAAAACCCATCTGTTTCCACCGAGAAAGCTTTAAGGGGATCGTTTGCAACAGTTTGGCACCATTTCTGAGTGAATTGCAGAACGTCAGATTTTTGCTGAAATTGTGACCGCGCGGCTTAGGGATTTTCTCAAAAAAAGTTGTTCAGACGTCGAGGGCTATTTCTGTTTCCCATGATACAAACCAATCTGTTTCCACCGAAAAAGCTTTCAGTTGATCGTTTGCAACAGTTTGGCACCATTTCTGAGTGAATTGCAGAACGTCAGATTTTTGCTGAAATTGTGACCGCGCGGCTTAGGGATTTTTTAAAAAAAAGTTGTTCAGACGTCCAGGGCTAATTCTGTTTCCTATGATACAAACCCATCTGTTTCCACCGAAAAGTCTTTCAGGGGATCGTTTGCAACAGTTTGGCACCATTTCTGAGTGAATTGCAGAACGTCAGATTTTTGCTGAAATTGTGACCGCGCGGCTTAGGGATTTTTTCAAAAAAAGTTGTTCAGACGTCGAGGGCTAATTCTGTTTCCCATGATACAAACCCATCTGTTTCCACCGAAAAAGCTTTCAGGGGATCGTTTGCAACAGTTTGGCACCATTTCTGAGTGAATTGCAGAACGTCAGATTTTTGCTGAAATTGTGACCGCGCGGCTTAGGGATTTGTTCAACAAAAGGTGTTCAGACATGGAGGGCTAATTTTGTTTCCCATGATAAAAACCCATCTGTTTTCACCGAAAAAGCTTTCAGGGGATCGTTTGCAACAGTTTGTCACCATTTCTGAGTGAATTGCAGAACGTCAGATTTTTGCTGAAATTGTGACCGCGCGGCTTAGGGATTTTTTCAAAAAAAGTTATTCAGATATCGAGGGCCAATTCTGTTTCCCATGATACAAACCCATCTGTTTCCACCGAGAAAGCTTTCAGGGGATCGTTTGCAACAGTTTGGCACCATTTCTGAGTGAATTGCAGAACGTCAGAATTTTGCTGAAATTGTGACCGCGCGGCTTAGGGATTTTTTCAAAAAAAGTTGTTCAGACGTTGAGGGCTAATTCTGTTTCCCTTGATACAAACCCATCTGTTTCCACCGAAAAAGCTTTCAGGGGATTCTTTTGCAACAGTTTGGCACCATTTCTGATTGAATTGCAGAACGTCAGATTTTTGCTGAAATTGTGACCGCGCGGCTTAGGGATTTTTTCAAAAAAAGGTGTTCAGACGTCGAGGGCTAATTCCGTTTCCTATGATAAAAACCCATCTGTTTCCACCGAAAAAGCTTTCAGGGGATCGTTTGCAATAGTTTGGCTCCATTTCTGAGTGAATTGCAGAACGTCAGATTTTTGCTGAAATTGTGACCGTGCGGCTTTGGAATTTTTTCAAAAAAAGTTGTTCAGACGTCGAGGACTCATTCTGTTTCCCGTGAAAAAAACCCATCTGTTTCCACCGAAAAAGCTTTAAGGGGATCGTTTGCAACAGTTTGGCACCATTTCTGAGTGAATTGCAGAACGTCAGATTTTTGCTGAAATTCTGACCGCGCGGCTTAGGGATTTTTTCAAAAAAAGTTGTTCAGACGTCGAGGGCTAATTCTGTTTCCCATGATACAAACCGATCTGTTTTCACCGGAAAAGCTTTCAGTCGATCGTTTGCAACAGTTTGGCACCATTTCTGAGTGAATTGCAGAACGTCAGATTTTTGCTGAAATTGTGACCGCGCGGCTTAGGGATTTTCTCAAAAAAAGTTGTTCAGACGTCGAAGGCTATTTCTGTTTACCATGATAAAAACCCATCTGTTTTCACCGGAAAAGTTTTAAGGGGATCGTTTGCAACAGTTTGGCACCATTTCTGAGTGAATTGCAGAACGTCAGATTTTTGCTGAAATTGTGACCGCGCGGTTTAGGGATTTTTTCAAAAAAAGGTGTTCAGACGTCGAGGGCTAATTCTGTTTCCCATGATATAAACCCATCTGTTTCCACCGAAAAAGCTTTCAGGGGATCGTTTGCAACAGTTTGGCTCCATTTCTGAGTGAATTGCAGAACGTCAGATTTTTGCTGAAATTGTGACCGCGCGGCTTAGGGATTTTTTCAAAAAAAGTTATTCAGATATCGAGGGCCAATTCTGTTTCCCATGATACAAACCCATCTGTTTCCACTGAGAAAGCTTTCAGGGGATCGTTTGCAACAGTTTGGCACCATTTCTGAGTGAATTGCAGAACGTCAGAATTTTGCTGAAATTGTGACCGCGCGGCTTATGGATTTTTTCAAAAAAAGTTGTTCAGACGTTGAGGGCTAATTCTGTTTCCCTTGATACAAACCCATCTGTTTCCACCGAAAAAGCTTTCAGGGGATTCTTTTGCAACAGTTTGGCACCATTTCTGATTGAATTGCAGAACGTCAGATTTTTGCTGAAATTGTGACCGTGCGGCTTTGGAATTTTTTCAAAAAAAGTTGTTCAGACGTCGAGGACTCATTCTGTTTCCCGTGAAAAAAACCCATCTGTTTCCACCGAGAAAGCTTTAAGGGGATCGTTTGCAACAGTTTGGCACCATTTCTGAGTGAATTGCAGAACGTCAGATTTTTGCTGAAATTGTGACCGCGCGGCTTAGGGATTTTCTCAAAAAAAGTTGTTCAGACGTCGAGGGCTATTTCTGTTTCCCATGATACAAACCAATCTGTTTCCACCGAAAAAGCTTTCAGTTGATCGTTTGCAACAGTTTGGCACCATTTCTGAGTGAATTGCAGAACGTCAGATTTTTGCTGAAATTGTGACCGCGCGGCTTAGGGATTTTTTAAAAAAAAGTTGTTCAGACGTCCAGGGCTAATTCTGTTTCCTATGATACAAACCCATCTGTTTCCACCGAAAAGTCTTTCAGGGGATCGTTTGCAACAGTTTGGCACCATTTCTGAGTGAATTGCAGAACGTCAGATTTTTGCTGAAATTGTGACCGCGCGGCTTAGGGATTTTTTCAAAAAAAGTTGTTCAGACGTCGAGGGCTAATTCTGTTTCCCATGATACAAACCCATCTGTTTCCACCGAAAAAGCTTTCAGGGGATCGTTTGCAACAGTTTGGCACCATTTCTGAGTGAATTGCAGAACGTCAGATTTTTGCTGAAATTGTGACCGCGCGGCTTAGGGATTTGTTCAACAAAAGGTGTTCAGACATGGAGGGCTAATTTTGTTTCCCATGATAAAAACCCATCTGTTTTCACCGAAAAAGCTTTCAGGGGATCGTTTGCAACAGTTTGTCACCATTTCTGAGTGAATTGCAGAACGTCAGATTTTTGCTGAAATTGTGACCGCGCGGCTTAGGGATTTTTTCAAAAAAAGGTGTTCAGACGTCGAGGGCTAATTCTGTTTCCCATGATAAAAACCCATCTGTTTCCACCGAAAAAGCTTTCAGGGGATCGTTTGCAACAGTTTGGCTCCATTTCTGAGTGAATTGCAGAACGTCAGATTTTTGCTGAAATTGTGACCGCGCGGCTTAGGGATTTTTTCAAAAAAAGTTATTCAGATATCGAGGGCCAATTCTGTTTCCCATGATACAAACCCATCTGTTTCCACTGAGAAAGCTTTCAGGGGATCGTTTGCAACAGTTTGGCACCATTTCTGAGTGAATTGCAGAACGTCAGATTTTTGCTGAAATTGTGACCGCGCGGCTTAGGGATTTTTTCAAAAAAAGTTGTTCAGACGTTGAGGGCTAATTCTGTTTCCCTTGATACAAACCCATCTGTTTCCACCGAAAAAGCTTTCAGGGGATTCTTTTGCAACAGTTTGGCACCATTTCTGATTGAATTGCAGAACGTCAGATTTTTGCTGAAATTGTGACCGCGCGGCTTAGGGATTTTTTCAAAAAAAGGTGTTCAGACGTCGAGGGCTAATTCCGTTTCCTATGATAAAAACCCATCTGTTTCCACCGAAAAAGCTTTCAGGGGATCGTTTGCAATAGTTTGGCTCCATTTCTGAGTGAATTGCAGAACGTCAGATTTTTGCTGAAATTGTGACCGTGCGGCTTTGGAATTTTTTTGAAAAAAAGTTGTTCAGACGTCGAGGACTCATTCTGTTTCCCGTGAAAAAAACCCATCTGTTTCCACCGAAAAAGCTTTAAGGGGATCGTTTGCAACAGTTTGGCACCATTTCTGAGTGAATTGCAGAACGTCAGATTTTTGCTGAAATTCTGACCGCGCGGCTTAGGGATTTTTTCAAAAAAAGTTGTTCAGACGTCGAGGGCTAATTCTGTTTCCCATGATACAAACCGATCTGTTTTCACCGGAAAAGCTTTCAGTCGATCGTTTGCAACAGTTTGGCACCATTTCTGAGTGAATTGCAGAACGTCAGATTTTTGCTGAAATTGTGACCGCGCGGCTTAGGGATTTTCTCAAAAAAAGTTGTTCAGACGTCGAGGGCTATTTCTGTTTACCATGATAAAAACCCATCTGTTTTCACCGGAAAAGTTTTAAGGGGATCGTTTGCAACAGTTTGGCACCATTTCTGAGTGAATTGCAGAACGTCAGATTTTTGCTGAAATTGTGACCGCGCGGTTTAGGGATTTTTTCAAAAAAAGGTGTTCAGACGTCGAGGGCTAATTCTGTTTCCCATGATATAAACCCATCTGTTTCCACCGAAAAAGCTTTCAGGGGATCGTTTGCAACAGTTTGGCTCCATTTCTGAGTGAATTGCAGAACGTCAGATTTTTGCTGAAATTGTGACCGCGCGGCTTAGGGATTTTTTCAAAAAAAGTTATTCAGATATCAAGGGCCAATTCTGTTTCCCATGATACAAACCCATCTGTTTCCACTGAGAAAGCTTTCAGGGGATCGTTTGCAACAGTTTGGCACCATTTCTGAGTGAATTGCAGAACGTCAGAATTTTGCTGAAATTGTGACCGCGCGGCTTATGGATTTTTTCAAAAAAAGTTGTTCAGACGTTGAGGGCTAATTCTGTTTCCCTTGATACAAACCCATCTGTTTCCACCGAAAAAGCTTTCAGGGGATTCTTTTGCAACAGTTTGGCACCATTTCTGATTGAATTGCAGAACGTCAGATTTTTGCTGAAATTGTGACCGTGCGGCTTTGGAATTTTTTCAAAAAAAGTTGTTCAGACGTCGAGGTCTCATTCTGTTTCCCGTGAAAAAAACCCATCTGTTTCCACCGAGAAAGCTTTAAGGGGATCGTTTGCAACAGTTTGGCACCATTTCTGAGTGAATTGCAGAACGTCAGATTTTTGCTGAAATTGTGACCGCGCGGCTTAGGGATTTTTTAAAAAAAAGTTGTTCAGACGTCGAGGGCTAATTCTGTTTCCCATGATACAAACCGATCTGTTTTCACCGGAAAAGCTTTCAGTCGATCGTTTGCAACAGTTTGGCACCATTTCTGAGTGAATTGCAGAACGTCAGATTTTTGCTGAAATTGTGACCGCGCGGCTTAGGGATTTTCTCAAAAAAAGTTGTTCAGACGTCGAGGGATATTTCTGTTTTCCATGATACAAACCAATCTGTTTCCACCGAAAAAGCTTTCAGGGGATCGTTTGCAACAGTTTGGCAGGATTTCTGATTGAATTGCAGAACGTCAGATTTTTGCTGAAATTGTGACCGCACGGCTTAGGGATTTTTTCAAAAAAAGGTGTTCAGACATCTAGGGCGAATTCTGTTTACCATGATAAAAACCCATCTGTTTTCACCGGAAAAGTTTTAAGGGGATCGTTTGCAACAGTTTGGCACCATTTCTGAGTGAATTGCAGAACGTCAGATTTTTGCTGAAATTGTGACCGCGCGGTTTAGGGATTTTTTCAAAAAAAGTTATTCAGATATCGAGGGCCAATTCTGTTTCCCATGATACAAACCCATCTGTTTCCACCGAGAAAGCTTTCAGGGGATCGTTTGCAACAGTTTGGCACCATTTCTGAGTGAATTGCAGAACGTCAGAATTTTGCTGAAATTGTGACCGCGCGGCTTAGGGATTTTCTCAAAAAAAGTTGTTCAGACGTTGAGGGCTAATTCTGTTTCCCTTGATACAAACCCATCTGTTTCCACCGAAAAAGCTTTCAGGGGATTCTTTTGCAACAGTTTGGCACCATTTCTGATTGAATTGCAGAACGTCAGATTTTTGCTGAAATTGTGACCGCGCGGCTTAGGGATTTTTTCAAAAAAAGGTGTTCAGACGTCGAGGGCTAATTCCGTTTCCTATGATAAAAACCCATCTGTTTCCACCGAAAAAGCTTTCAGGGGATCGTTTGCAACAGTGTGGCACCATTTCTGAGTGAATTGCAGAACGTCAGATTTTTGCTGAAATTGTGACCGCGCGGCTTAGGGATTTTTTCAAAAAATGTTGTTCAGACGTTGAGGTCTAATTCTGTTTCCCTTGATACAAACCCATCTGTTTCCACCGAAAAAGCTTTCAGGGGATTCTTTTGCAACAGTTTGGCACCATTTCTGATTGAATTGCAGAACGTCAGATTTTTGCTGAAATTGTGACCGCGCGGCTTAGGGATTTTTTCAAAAAAAGGTGTTCAGACGTCGAGGGCTAATTCTGTTTCCTATGATAAAAACCCATCTGTTTCCACCGAAAAAGCTTTCAGGGGATCGTTTGCAACAGTTTGGCTCCATTTCTGAGTGAATTGCAGAACGTCAGATTTTTGCTGAAATTGTGACCGTGCGGCTTTGGAATTTTTTCAAAAAAAGTTGTTCAGACGTCGAGGGCTAATTCTGTTTCCCATGATACAAACCGATCTGTTTTCACCGGAAAAGCTTTCAGTCGATCGTTTGCAACAGTTTGGCACCATTTCTGAGTGAATTGCAGAACGTCAGATTTTTGCTGAAATTGTGACCGCGCGGCTTAGGGATTTTCTCAAAAAAAGTTGTTCAGACGTCGAGGGCTATTTCTGTTTCCCATGATACAAACCAATCTGTTTCTACCGAAAAAGCTTTCAGTTGATCGTTTGCAACAGTTTGGCACCATTTCTGAGTGAATTGCAGAACGTCAGATTTTTGCTGAAATTGTGACCGCGCGGCTTAGGGATTTTTTCAAAAAAAGTTGTTCAGACGTCGAGGGCTAATTCTGTTTCCTATGATACAAACCCATCTGTTTCCACCGAAAAGTCTTTCAGGGGATCGTTTGCAACAGTTTGGCACCATTTCTGAGTGAATTGCAGAACGTCAGATTTTTGCTGAAATTGTGACCGCGCGGCTTAGGGATTTTTTCAAAAAAAGTTATTCAGATATCGAGGGCTAATTCTGTTTCCCATGATACAAACCCATCTGTTTTCACCGAAAAAGCTTTCAGGGGATCGTTTGCAACAGTTTGGCACCATTTCTGAGTGAATTGCAGAACGTCAGATTTTTGCTGAAATTGTGACCGCGCGGCTTAGGAATTTTTCAAAAAAAGTTGTTCAGACGTCGAGGGCTAATTCTGTTTCCCATTATAAAAACCGATCCGTTTTTACCGGAAAAGCTTTCAGTCGATCGTTTGCAACAGTTTGGCACCATTTCTGAGTGAATTGCAGAACGTCAGATTTTTGCTGAAATTGTGACCGTGCGGCTTAGGGATTTTTTCAAAAAAAGGTGTTCAGACGTCGAGGGATATTTCTGTTTCCCATGATACAAACCAATCTGTTTCCACCGAAAAAGCTTTCAGGGGATCGTTTGCAACAGTTTGGCAGGATTTCTGATTGAATTGCAGAACGTCAGATTTTTGCTGAAATTGTGACCGCGCGGCTTAGGGATTTTTTCAAAAAAAGGTGTTCAGACATCTAGGGCGAATTCTGTTTACCATGATAAAAACCCATCTGTTTTCACCGGAAAAGTTTTAAGGGGATCGTTTGCAACAGTTTGGCACCATTTCTGAGTGAATTGCAGAACGTCAGATTTTTGCTGAAATTGTGACCGCGCGGTTTAGGGATTTTTTCAAAAAAAGGTGTTCAGACGTCGAGGGCTAATTCTGTTTCCCATGATAAAAACCCATCTGTTTCCACCGAAAAAGCTTTCAGGGGATCGTTTGCAACAGTTTGGCTCCATTTCTGAGTGAATTGCAGAACGTCAGATTTTTGCTGAAATTGTGACCGCGCGGCTTAGGGATTTTTTCAAAAAAAGTTATTCAGATATCGAGGGCTAATTCTGTTTCCCATGATACAAACCGATCTGTTTTCACCGGAAAAGCTTTCAGTCGATCGTTTGCAACAGTTTGGCACCATTTCTGAGTGAATTGCAGAACGTCAGATTTTTGCTGAAATTGTGACCGCGCGGCTTAGGGATTTTCTCAAAAAAAGTTGTTCAGACGTCGAGGGCTATTTCTGTTTACCATGATAAAAACCCATCTGTTTTCACCGGAAAAGTTTTAAGGGGATCGTTTGCAACAGTTTGGCACCATTTCTGAGTGAATTGCAGAACGTCAGATTTTTGCTCAAATTGTGACCGCGCGGTTTAGGGATTTTTTCAAAAAAAGGTGTTCAGACGTCGAGGGCTAATTCTGTTTCCCATGATAAAAACCCATCTGTTTCCACCGAAAAAGCTTTCAGGGGATCGTTTGCAACAGTTTGGCTCCATTTCTGAGTGAATTGCAGAACGTCAGATTTTTGCTGAAATTGTGACCGCGCGGCTTAGGGATTTTTTCAAAAAAAGTTATTCAGATATCGAGGGCCAATTCTGTTTCCCATGATACAAACCCATCTGTTTCCACTGAGAAAGCTTTCAGGGGATCGTTTGCAACAGTTTGGCACCATTTCTGAGTGAATTGCAGAACGTCAGAATTTTGCTGAAATTGTGACCGCGCGGCTTAGGGATTTTTTCAAAAAAAGTTGTTCAGACGTTGAGGGCTAATTCTGTTTCCCTTGATACAAACCCATCTGTTTCCACCGAAAAAGCTTTCAGGGGATTCTTTTGCAACAGTTTGGCACCATTTCTGATTGAATTGCAGAACGTCAGATTTTTGCTGAAATTGTGACCGTGCGGCTTTGGAATTTTTTCAAAAAAAGTTGTTCAGACGTCGAGGACTCATTCTGTTTCCCGTGAAAAAAACCCATCTGTTTCCACCGAAAAAGCTTTAAGGGGATCGTTTGCAACAGTTTGGCACCATTTCTGAGTGAATTGCAGAACGTCAGATTTTTGCTGAAATTGTGACCGCGCGGCTTAGGGATTTTTTCAAAAAAAGTTGTTCAGACGTCGAGGGCTAATTCTGTTTCCTATGATACAAACCCATCTGTTTCCACCGAAAAGTCTTTCAGGGGATCGTTTGCAACAGTTTGGCACCATTTCTGAGTGAATTGCAGAACGTCAGATTTTTGCTGAAATTGTGACCGCGCGGCTTAGGGATTTTTTCAAAAAAAGTTGTTCAGACGTCGAGGGCTAATTCTGTTTCCCATGATACAAACCCATCTGTTTTCACCGAAAAAGCTTTCAGGGGATCGTTTGCAACAGTTTGGCACCATTTCTGAGTGAATTGCAGAACGTCAGATTTTTGCTGAAATTATGACCGCGCGGCTTAGGAATTTTTCAAAAAAAGTTGTTCAGACGTCGAGGGCTAATTCTGTTTCCCATTATAAAAACCGATCCGTTTTTACCGGAAAAGCTTTCAGTCGATCGTTTGCAACAGTTTGGCACCATTTCTGAGTGAATTGAAGAACGTCAGATTTTTGCTGAAATTGTGACCGTGCGGCTTAGGGATTTTTTCAAAAAAAGGTGTTCAGACGTCGAGGGATATTTCTGTTTCCCATGATACAAACCAATCTGTTTCCACCGAAAAAGTCTTTCAGGGGATCGTTTGCAACAGTTTGGCACCATTTCTGAGTGAATTGCAGAACGTCAGATTTTTGCTGAAATTGTGACCGCGCGGTTTAGGGATTTTTTCAAAAAAAGGTGTTCAGACGTCGAGGGCTAATTCTGTTTCCCATGATAAAAACCCATCTGTTTCCACCGAAAAAGCTTTCAGGGGATCGTTTGCAACAGTTTGGCTCCATTTCTGAGTGAATTGCAGAACGTCAGATTTTTGCTGAAATTGTGACCGCGCGGCTTAGGGATTTTTTCAAAAAAAGTTATTCAGATATCGAGGGCTAATTCTGTTTCCCATGATACAAACCGATCTGTTTTCACCGGAAAAGCTTTCAGTCGATCGTTTGCAACAGTTTGGCACCATTTCTGAGTGAATTGCAGAACGTCAGATTTTTGCTGAAATTGTGACCGCGCGGCTTAGGGATTTTCTCAAAAAAAGTTGTTCAGACGTCGAGGGCTATTTCTGTTTACCATGATAAAAACCCATCTGTTTTCACCGGAAAAGTTTTAAGGGGATCGTTTGCAACAGTTTGGCACCATTTCTGAGTGAATTGCAGAACGTCAGATTTTTGCTCAAATTGTGACCGCGCGGTTTAGGGATTTTTTCAAAAAAAGGTGTTCAGACGTCGAGGGCTAATTCTGTTTCCCATGATAAAAACCCATCTGTTTCCACCGAAAAAGCTTTCAGGGGATCGTTTGCAACAGTTTGGCTCCATTTCTGAGTGAATTGCAGAACGTCAGATTTTTGCTGAAATTGTGACCGCGCGGCTTAGGGATTTTTTCAAAAAAAGTTATTCAGATATCGTGGGCCAATTCTGTTTCCCATGATACAAACCCATCTGTTTCCACTGAGAAAGCTTTCAGGGGATCGTTTGCAACAGTTTGGCACCATTTCTGAGTGAATTGCAGAACGTCAGAATTTTGCTGAAATTGTGACCGCGCGGCTTAGGGATTTTTTCAAAAAAAGGTGTTCAGACATCTAGGGCGAATTCTGTTTACCATGATAAAAACCCATCTGTTTTCACCGGAAAAGTTTTAAGGGGATCGTTTGCAACAGTTTGGCACCATTTCTGAGTGAATTGCAGAACGTCAGATTTTTGCTGAAATTGTGACCGCGCGGTTTAGGGATTTTTTCAAAAAAAGGTGTTCAGACGTCGAGGGCTAATTCTGTTTCCCATGATAAAAACCCATCTGTTTCCACCGAAAAAGCTTTCAGGGGATCGTTTGCAACAGTTTGGCTCCATTTCTGAGTGAATTGCAGAACGTCAGATTTTTGCTGAAATTGTGACCGCGCGGCTTAGGGATTTTTTCAAAAAAAGTTATTCAGATATCGAGGGCCAATTCTGTTTCCCATGATACAAACCCATCTGTTTCCACCGAGAAAGCTTTCAGGGGATCGTTTGCAACAGTTTGGCACCATTTCTGAGTGAATTGCAGAACGTCAGAATTTTGCTGAAATTGTGACCGCGCGGCTTAGGGATTTTCTCAAAAAAAGTTGTTCAGACGTTGAGGGCTAATTCTGTTTCCCTTGATACAAACCCATCTGTTTCCACCGAAAAAGCTTTCAGGGGATTCTTTTGCAACAGTTTGGCACCATTTCTGATTGAATTGCAGAACGTCAGATTTTTGCTGAAATTGTGACCGCGCGGCTTAGGGATTTTTTCAAAAAAAGGTGTTCAGACGTCGAGGGCTAATTCCGTTTCCTATGATAAAAACCCATCTGTTTCCACCGAAAAAGCTTTCAGGGGATCGTTTGCAACAGTGTGGCACCATTTCTGAGTGAATTGCAGAACGTCAGATTTTTGCTGAAATTGTGACCGCGCGGCTTAGGGATTTTTTCAAAAAATGTTGTTCAGACGTTGAGGTCTAATTCTGTTTCCCTTGATACAAACCCATCTGTTTCCACCGAAAAAGCTTTCAGGGGATTCTTTTGCAACAGTTTGGCACCATTTCTGATTGAATTGCAGAACGTCAGATTTTTGCTGAAATTGTGACCGCGCGGCTTAGGGATTTTTTCAAAAAAAGGTGTTCATACGTCGAGGGCTAATTCTGTTTCCTATGATAAAAACCCATCTGTTTCCACCGAAAAAGCTTTCAGGGGATCGTTTGCAACAGTTTGGCTCCATTTCTGAGTGAATTGCAGAACGTCAGATTTTTGCTGAAATTGTGACCGTGCGGCTTTGGAATTTTTTCAAAAAAAGTTGTTCAGACGTCGAGGGCTAATTCTGTTTCCCATGATACAAACCGATCTGTTTTCACCGGAAAAGCTTTCAGTCGATCGTTTGCAACAGTTTGGCACCATTTCTGAGTGAATTGCAGAACGTCAGATTTTTGCTGAAATTGTGACCGCGCGGCTTAGGGATTTTCTCAAAAAAAGTTGTTCAGACGTCGAGGGCTATTTCTGTTTCCCATGATACAAACCAATCTGTTTCTACCGAATAAGCTTTCAGTTGATCGTTTGCAACAGTTTGGCACCATTTCTGAGTGAATTGCAGAACGTCAGATTTTTGCTGAAATTGTGACCGTGCGGCTTTGGAATTTTTTCAAAAAAAGTTGTTCAGACGTCGAGGGCTAATTCTGTTTCCCATGATACAAACCGATCTGTTTTCACCGGAAAAGCTTTCAGTCGATCGTTTGCAACAGTTTGGCACCATTTCTGAGTGAATTGCAGAACGTCAGATTTTTGCTGAAATTGTGACCGCGCGGCTTAGGGATTTTCTCAAAAAAAGTTGTTCAGACGTCGAGGGCTATTTCTGTTTCCCATGATACAAACCAATCTGTTTCTACCGAAAAAGCTTTCAGTTGATCGTTTGCAACAGTTTGGCACCATTTCTGAGTGAATTGCAGAACGTCAGATTTTTGCTGAAATTGTGACCGCGCGGCTTAGGGATTTTTTCAAAAAAAGTTGTTCAGACGTCGAGGGCTAATTCTGTTTCCTATGATACAAACCCATCTGTTTCCACCGAAAAGTCTTTCAGGGGATCGTTTGCAACAGTTTGGCACCATTTCTGAGTGAATTGCAGAACGTCAGATTTTTGCTGAAATTGTGACCGCGCGGCTTAGGGATTTTTTCAAAAAAAGTTGTTCAGACGTCGAGGGCTAATTCTGTTTCCCATGATACAAACCCATCTGTTTTCACCGAAAAAGCTTTCAGGGGATCGTTTGCAACAGTTTGGCACCATTTCTGAGTGAATTGCAGAACGTCAGATTTTTGCTGAAATTGTGACCGCGCGGCTTAGGAATTTTTCAAAAAAAGTTGTTCAGACGTCGAGGGCTAATTCTGTTTCCCATTATAAAAACCGATCCGTTTTTACCGGAAAAGCTTTCAGTCGATCGTTTGCAACAGTTTGGCACCATTTCTGAGTGAATTGCAGAACGTCAGATTTTTGCTGAAATTGTGACCGTGCGGCTTAGGGATTTTTTCAAAAAAAGGTGTTCAGACGTCGAGGGATATTTCTGTTTCCCATGATACAAACCAATCTGTTTCCACCGAAAAAGCTTTCAGGGGATCGTTTGCAACAGTTTGGCAGGATTTCTGATTGAATTGCAGAACGTCAGTTTTTTGCTGAAATTGTGACCGCGCGGCTTAGGGATTTTTTCAAAAAAAGGTGTTCAGACATCTAGGGCGAATTCTGTTTACCATGATAAAAACCCACCTGTTTTCACCGGAAATGTTTTAAGGGGATCGTTTGCAACAGTTTGGCACCATTTCTGATTGAATTGCAGAACGTCAGATTTTTGCTGAAATTGTGACCGCGCGGCTTAGGGATTTTTTCAAAAAAAGGTGTTCAGACGTCGAGGGCTAATTCCGTTTCCTATGATAAAAACCCATCTGTTTCCACCGAAAAAGCTTTCAGGGGATCGTTTGCAACAGTGTGGCACCATTTCTGAGTGAATTGCAGAACGTCAGATTTTTGCTGAAATTGTGACCGCGCGGCTTAGGGATTTTTTCAAAAAAAGTTGTTCAGACGTCGAGGGCTAATTCTGTTTCCTATGATACAAACCCATCTGTTTCCACCGAAAAGTCTTTCAGGGGATCGTTTGCAACAGTTTGGCACCATTTCTGAGTGAATTGCAGAACGTCAGATTTTTGCTGAAATTGTGACCGCGCGGCTTAGGGATTTTTTCAAAAAAAGTTGTTCAGACGTCGAGGGCTAATTCTGTTTCCCATTATAAAAACCGATCCGTTTTTACCGGAAAAGCTTTCAGTCGATCGTTTGCAACAGTTTGGCACCATTTCTGAGTGAATTGCAGAACGTCAGATTTTTGCTGAAATTGTGACCGTGCGGCTTAGGGATTTTTTCAAAAAAAGGTGTTCAGACGTCGAGGGCTATTTCTGTTTCCCATGATACAAACCAATCTGTTTCCACCGAAAAAGCTTTCAGGGGATCGTTTGCAACAGTTTGGCAGGATTTCTGATTGAATTGCAGAACGTCAGATTTTTGCTGAAATTGTGACAGCGCGGCTTAGGGATTTTTTCAAAAAAAGGTGTTCAGACATCTAGGGCGAATTCTGTTTACCATGATAAAAACCCATCTGTTTTCACCGGAAAAGTTTTAAGGGGATCGTTTGCAACAGTTTGGCACCATTTCTGAGTGAATTGCAGAACGTCAGATTTTTGCTGAAATTGTGACCGCGCGGTTTAGGGATTTTTTCAAAAAAAGGTGTTCAGACGTCGAGGGCTAATTCTGTTTCCCATGATAAAAACCCATCTGTTTCCACCGAAAAAGCTTTCAGGGGATCGTTTGCAACAGTTTGGCTCCATTTCTGAGTGAATTGCAGAACGTCAGATTTTTGCTGAAATTGTGACCGCGCGGCTTAGGGATTTTTTCAAAAAAAGTTATTCAGATATCGAGGGCCAATTCTGTTTCCCATGATACAAACCCATCTGTTTCCACCGAGAAAGCTTTCAGGGGATCGTTTGCAACAGTTTGGCACCATTTCTGAGTGAATTGCAGAACGTCAGAATTTTGCTGAAATTGTGACCGCGCGGCTTAGGGATTTTCTCAAAAAAAGTTGTTCAGACGTTGAGGGCTAATTCTGTTTCCCTTGATACAAACCCATCTGTTTCCACCGAAAAAGCTTTCAGGGGATTCTTTTGCAACAGTTTGGCACCATTTCTGATTGAATTGCAGAACGTCAGATTTTTGCTGAAATTGTGACCGCGCGGCTTAGGGACTTTTTCAAAAAAAGGTGTTCAGACGTCGAGGGCTAATTCCGTTTCCTATGATAAAAACCCATCTGTTTCCACCGAAAAAGCTTTCAGGGGATCGTTTGCAACAGTGTGGCACCATTTCTGAGTGAATTGCAGAACGTCAGATTTTTGCTGAAATTGTGACCGCGCGGCTTAGGGATTTTTTCAAAAAAAGGTGTTCAGACGTCGAGGGCTAATTCTGTTTCCTATGATAAAAACCCATCTGTTTCCACCGAAAAAGCTTTCAGGGGATCGTTTGCAACAGTTTGGCTCCATTTCTGAGTGAATTGCAGAACGTCAGATTTTTGCTGAAATTGTGACCGTGCGGCTTTGGAATTTTTTCAAAAAAAGTTGTTCAGACGTCGAGGGCTAATTCTGTTTCCCATGATACAAACCGATCTGTTTTCACCGGAAAAGCTTTCAGTCGATCGTTTGCAACAGTTTGGCACCATTTCTGAGTGAATTGCAGAACGTCAGATTTTTGCTGAAATTGTGACCGCGCGGCTTAGGGATTTTCTCAAAAAAAGTTGTTCAGACGTCGAGGGCTATTTCTGTTTCCCATGATACAAACCAATCTGTTTCTACCGAAAAAGCTTTCAGTTGATCGTTTGCAACAGTTTGGCACCATTTCTGAGTGAATTGCAGAACGTCAGATTTTTGCTGAAATTGTGACCGCGCGGCTTAGGGATTTTTTCAAAAAAAGTTGTTCAGACGTCGAGGGCTAATTCTGTTTCCTATGATACAAACCCATCTGTTTCCACCGAAAAGTCTTTCAGGGGATCGTTTGCAACAGTTTGGCACCATTTCTGAGTGAATTGCAGAACGTCAGATTTTTGCTGAAATTGTGACCGCGCGGCTTAGGGATTTTTTCAAAAAAAGTTGTTCAGACGTCGAGGGCTAATTCTGTTTCCCATGATACAAACCCATCTGTTTTCACCGAAAAAGCTTTCAGGGGATCGTTTGCAACAGTTTGGCACCATTTCTGAGTGAATTGCAGAACGTCAGATTTTTGCTGAAATTGTGACCGCGCGGCTTAGGAATTTTTCAAAAAAAGTTGTTCAGACGTCGAGGGCTAATTCTGTTTCCCATTATAAAAACCGATCCGTTTTTACCGGAAAAGCTTTCAGTCGATCGTTTGCAACAGTTTGGCACCATTTCTGAGTGAATTGCAGAACGTCAGATTTTTGCTGAAATTGTGACCGTGCGGCTTAGGGATTTTTTCAAAAAAAGGTGTTCAGACGTCGAGGGATATTTCTGTTTCCCATGATACAAACCAATCTGTTTCCACCGAAAAAGCTTTCAGGGGATCGTTTGCAACAGTTTGGCAGGATTTCTGATTGAATTGCAGAACGTCAGATTTTTGCTGAAATTGTGACCGCGCGGCTTAGGGATTTTTTCAAAAAAAGGTGTTCAGACATCTAGGGCGAATTCTGTTTACCATGATAAAAACCCATCTGTTTTCACCGGAAAAGTTTTAAGGGGATCGTTTGCAACAGTTTGGCACCATTTCTGATTGAATTGCAGAACGTCAGATTTTTGCTGAAATTGTGACCGCGCGGCTTAGGGATTTTTTCAAAAAAAGGTGTTCAGACGTCGAGGGCTAATTCCGTTTCCTATGATAAAAACCCATCTGTTTCCACCGAAAAAGCTTTCAGGGGATCGTTTGCAACAGTGTGGCACCATTTCTGAGTGAATTGCAGAACGTCAGATTTTTGCTGAAATTGTGACCGCGCGGCTTAGGGATTTTTTCAAAAAAAGTTGTTCAGACGTCGAGGGCTAATTCTGTTTCCTATGATACAAACCAATCTGTTTCCACCGAAAAGTCTTTCAGGGGATCGTTTGCAACAGTTTGGCACCATTTCTGAGTGAATTGCAGAACGTCAGATTTTTGCTGAAATTGTGACCGCGCGGCTTAGGGATTTTTTCAAAAAAAGTTGTTCAGACGTCGAGGGCTAATTCTGTTTCCCATTATAAAAACCGATCCGTTTTTACCGGAAAAGCTTTCAGTCGATCGTTTGCAACAGTTTGGCACCATTTCTGAGTGAATTGCAGAACGTCAGATTTTTGCTGAAATTGTGACCGCGCGGTTTAGGGATTTTTTCAAAAAAAGGTGTTCAGACATCGAGGGCTAATTCTGTTTACCATGATAAAAACCCATCTGTTTTCACCGGAAAAGTTTTAAGGGGATCGTTTGCAACAGTTTGGCACCATTTCTGAGTGAATTGCAGAACGTCAGATTTTTGCTGAAATTGTGACCGCGCGGTTTAGGGATTTTTTCAAAAAAAGGTGTTCAGACATCGAGGGCTAATTCTGATTCCCATGATAAAAACCCATCTGTTTCCAGCGAAAAAGCTTTCAGGGGATCGTTTGCAACAGTTTGGCTCCATTTCTGAGTGAATTGCAGAACGTCAGATTTTTGCTGAAATTGTGACCGCGCGGCTTAGGGATTTTTTCAAAAAAAGTTATTCAGATATCGAGGGCCAATTCTGTTTCCCATGATACAAACCCATCTGGTTCCACCGAGAAAGCTTTCAGGGGATCGTTTGCAACAGTTTGGCACCATTTCTGAGTGAATTGCAGAACGTCAGAATTTTGCTGAAATTGTGACCGCGCGGCTTAGGGATTTTTTCAAAAAAAGTTGTTCAGACGTTGAGGGCTAATTCTGTTTCCCTTGATACAAACCCATCTGTTTCCACCGAAAAAGCTTTCAGGGGATTCTTTTGCAACAGTTTGGCACCATTTCTGATTGAATTGCAGAACGTCAGATTTTTGCTGAAATTGTGACCGCGCGGCTTAGGGATTTTTTCAAAAAAAGGTGTTCAGACGTCGAGGGCTAATTCCGTTTCCTATGATAAAAACCCATCTGTTTCCACCGAAAAAGCTTTCAGGGGATCGTTTGCAATAGTTTGGCTCCATTTCTGAGTGAATTGCAGAACGTCAGATTTTTGCTGAAATTGTGACCGTGCGGCTTTGGAATTTTTTTGAAAAAAAGTTGTTCAGACGTCGAGGACTCATTCTGTTTCCCGTGAAAAAAACCCATCTGTTTCCACCGAAAAAGCTTTAAGGGGATCGTTTGCAACAGTTTGGCACCATTTCTGAGTGAATTGCAGAACGTCAGATTTTTGCTGAAATTCTGACCGCGCGGCTTAGGGATTTTTTCAAAAAAAGTTGTTCAGACGTCGAGGGCTAATTCTGTTTCCCATGATACAAACCGATCTGTTTTCACCGGAAAAGCTTTCAGTCGATCGTTTGCAACAGTTTGGCACCATTTCTGAGTGAATTGCAGAACGTCAGATTTTTGCTGAAATTGTGACCGCGCGGCTTAGGGATTTTCTCAAAAAAAGTTGTTCAGACGTCGAGGGCTATTTCTGTTTACCATGATAAAAACCCATCTGTTTTCACCGGAAAAGTTTTAAGGGGATCGTTTGCAACAGTTTGGCACCATTTCTGAGTGAATTGCAGAACGTCAGATTTTTGCTGAAATTGTGACCGCGCGGTTTAGGGATTTTTTCAAAAAAAGGTGTTCAGACGTCGAGGGCTAATTCTGTTTCCCATGATATAAACCCATCTGTTTCCACCGAAAAAGCTTTCAGGGGATCGTTTGCAACAGTTTGGCTCCATTTCTGAGTGAATTGCAGAACGTCAGATTTTTGCTGAAATTGTGACCGCGCGGCTTAGGGATTTTTTCAAAAAAAGTTATTCAGATATCAAGGGCCAATTCTGTTTCCCATGATACAAACCCATCTGTTTCCACTGAGAAAGCTTTCAGGGGATCGTTTGCAACAGTTTGGCACCATTTCTGAGTGAATTGCAGAACGTCAGAATTTTGCTGAAATTGTGACCGCGCGGCTTATGGATTTTTTCAAAAAAAGTTGTTCAGACGTTGAGGGCTAATTCTGTTTCCCTTGATACAAACCCATCTGTTTCCACCGAAAAAGCTTTCAGGGGATTCTTTTGCAACAGTTTGGCACCATTTCTGATTGAATTGCAGAACGTCAGATTTTTGCTGAAATTGTGACCGTGCGGCTTTGGAATTTTTTCAAAAAAAGTTGTTCAGACGTCGAGGACTCATTCTGTTTCCCGTGAAAAAAACCCATCTGTTTCCACCGAGAAAGCTTTAAGGGGATCGTTTGCAACAGTTTGGCACCATTTCTGAGTGAATTGCAGAACGTCAGATTTTTGCTGAAATTGTGACCGCGCGGCTTAGGGATTTTTTAAAAAAAAGTTGTTCAGACGTCGAGGGCTAATTCTGTTTCCCATGATACAAACCGATCTGTTTTCACCGGAAAAGCTTTCAGTCGATCGTTTGCAACAGTTTGGCACCATTTCTGAGTGAATTGCAGAACGTCAGATTTTTGCTGAAATTGTGACCGCGCGGCTTAGGGATTTTCTCAAAAAAAGTTGTTCAGACGTCGAGGGATATTTCTGTTTTCCATGATACAAACCAATCTGTTTCCACCGAAAAAGCTTTCAGGGGATCGTTTGCAACAGTTTGGCAGGATTTCTGATTGAATTGCAGAACGTCAGATTTTTGCTGAAATTGTGACCGCACGGCTTAGGGATTTTTTCAAAAAAAGTTATTCAGATATCGAGGGCCAATTCTGTTTCCCATGATACAAACCCATCTGGTTCCACCGAGAAAGCTTTCAGGGGATCGTTTGCAACAGTTTGGCACCATTTCTGAGTGAATTGCAGAACGTCAGAATTTTGCTGAAATTGTGACCGCGCGGCTTAGGGATTTTTTCAAAAAAAGTTGTTCAGACGTTGAGGGCTAATTCTGTTTCCCTTGATACAAACCCATCTGTTTCCACCGAAAAAGCTTTCAGGGGATTCTTTTGCAACAGTTTGGCACCATTTCTGATTGAATTGCAGAACGTCAGATTTTTGCTGAAATTGTGACCGCGCGGCTTAGGGATTTTTTCAAAAAAAGGTGTTCAGACGTCGAGGGCTAATTCCGTTTCCTATGATAAAAACCCATCTGTTTCCACCGAAAAAGCTTTCAGGGGATCGTTTGCAATAGTTTGGCTCCATTTCTGAGTGAATTGCAGAACGTCAGATTTTTGCTGAAATTGTGACCGTGCGGCTTTGGAATTTTTTTGAAAAAAAGTTGTTCAGACGTCGAGGACTCATTCTGTTTCCCGTGAAAAAAACCCATCTGTTTCCACCGAAAAAGCTTTAAGGGGATCGTTTGCAACAGTTTGGCACCATTTCTGAGTGAATTGCAGAACGTCAGATTTTTGCTGAAATTCTGACCGCGCGGCTTAGGGATTTTTTCAAAAAAAGTTGTTCAGACGTCGAGGGCTAATTCTGTTTCCCATGATACAAACCGATCTGTTTTCACCGGAAAAGCTTTCAGTCGATCGTTTGCAACAGTTTGGCACCATTTCTGAGTGAATTGCAGAACGTCAGATTTTTGCTGAAATTGTGACCGCGCGGCTTAGGGATTTTCTCAAAAAAAGTTGTTCAGACGTCGAGGGCTATTTCTGTTTACCATGATAAAAACCCATCTGTTTTCACCGGAAAAGTTTTAAGGGGATCGTTTGCAACAGTTTGGCACCATTTCTGAGTGAATTGCAGAACGTCAGATTTTTGCTGAAATTGTGACCGCGCGGTTTAGGGATTTTTTCAAAAAAAGGTGTTCAGACGTCGAGGGCTAATTCTGTTTCCCATGATATAAACCCATCTGTTTCCACCGAAAAAGCTTTCAGGGGATCGTTTGCAACAGTTTGGCTCCATTTCTGAGTGAATTGCAGAACGTCAGATTTTTGCTGAAATTGTGACCGCGCGGCTTAGGGATTTTTTCAAAAAAAGTTATTCAGATATCAAGGGCCAATTCTGTTTCCCATGATACAAACCCATCTGTTTCCACTGAGAAAGCTTTCAGGGGATCGTTTGCAACAGTTTGGCACCATTTCTGAGTGAATTGCAGAACGTCAGAATTTTGCTGAAATTGTGACCGCGCGGCTTATGGATTTTTTCAAAAAAAGTTGTTCAGACGTTGAGGGCTAATTCTGTTTCCCTTGATACAAACCCATCTGTTTCCACCGAAAAAGCTTTCAGGGGATTCTTTTGCAACAGTTTGGCACCATTTCTGATTGAATTGCAGAACGTCAGATTTTTGCTGAAATTGTGACCGTGCGGCTTTGGAATTTTTTCAAAAAAAGTTGTTCAGACGTCGAGGACTCATTCTGTTTCCCGTGAAAAAAACCCATCTGTTTCCACCGAGAAAGCTTTAAGGGGATCGTTTGCAACAGTTTGGCACCATTTCTGAGTGAATTGCAGAACGTCAGATTTTTGCTGAAATTGTGACCGCGCGGCTTAGGGATTTTTTAAAAAAAAGTTGTTCAGACGTCGAGGGCTAATTCTGTTTCCCATGATACAAACCGATCTGTTTTCACCGGAAAAGCTTTCAGTCGATCGTTTGCAACAGTTTGGCACCATTTCTGAGTGAATTGCAGAACGTCAGATTTTTGCTGAAATTGTGACCGCGCGGCTTAGGGATTTTCTCAAAAAAAGTTGTTCAGACGTCGAGGGATATTTCTGTTTTCCATGATACAAACCAATCTGTTTCCACCGAAAAAGCTTTCAGGGGATCGTTTGCAACAGTTTGGCAGGATTTCTGATTGAATTGCAGAACGTCAGATTTTTGCTGAAATTGTGACCGCACGGCTTAGGGATTTTTTCAAAAAAAGGTGTTCAGACATCTAGGGCGAATTCTGTTTACCATGATAAAAACCCATCTGTTTTCACCGGAAAAGTTTTAAGGGGATCGTTTGCAACAGTTTGGCACCATTTCTGAGTGAATTGCAGAACGTCAGATTTTTGCTGAAATTGTGACCGCGCGGTTTAGGGATTTTTTCAAAAAAAGTTATTCAGATATCGAGGGCCAATTCTGTTTCCCATGATACAAACCCATCTGTTTCCACCGAGAAAGCTTTCAGGGGATCGTTTGCAACAGTTTGGCACCATTTCTGAGTGAATTGCAGAACGTCAGAATTTTGCTGAAATTGTGACCGCGCGGCTTAGGGATTTTCTCAAAAAAAGTTGTTCAGACGTTGAGGGCTAATTCTGTTTCCCTTGATACAAACCCATCTGTTTCCACCGAAAAAGCTTTCAGGGGATTCTTTTGCAACAGTTTGGCACCATTTCTGATTGAATTGCAGAACGTCAGATTTTTGCTGAAATTGTGACCGCGCGGCTTAGGGATTTTTTCAAAAAAAGGTGTTCAGACGTCGAGGGCTAATTCCGTTTCCTATGATAAAAACCCATCTGTTTCCACCGAAAAAGCTTTCAGGGGATCGTTTGCAACAGTGTGGCACCATTTCTGAGTGAATTGCAGAACGTCAGATTTTTGCTGAAATTGTGACCGCGCGGCTTAGGGATTTTTTCAAAAAATGTTGTTCAGACGTTGAGGTCTAATTCTGTTTCCCTTGATACAAACCCATCTGTTTCCACCGAAAAAGCTTTCAGGGGATTCTTTTGCAACAGTTTGGCACCATTTCTGATTGAATTGCAGAACGTCAGACTTTTGCTGAAATTGTGACCGCGCGGCTTAGGGATTTTTTCAAAAAAAGGTGTTCAGACGTCGAGGGCTAATTCTGTTTCCTATGATAAAAACCCATCTGTTTCCACCGAAAAAGCTTTCAGGGGATCGTTTGCAACAGTTTGGCTCCATTTCTGAGTGAATTGCAGAACGTCAGATTTTTGCTGAAATTGTGACCGTGCGGCTTTGGAATTTTTTCAAAAAAAGTTGTTCAGACGTCGAGGGCTAATTCTGTTTCCCATGATACAAACCGATCTGTTTTCACCGGAAAAGCTTTCAGTCGATCGTTTGCAACAGTTTGGCACCATTTCTGAGTGAATTGCAGAACGTCAGATTTTTGCTGAAATTGTGACCGCGCGGCTTAGGGATTTTCTCAAAAAAAGTTGTTCAGACGTCGAGGGCTATTTCTGTTTCCCATGATACAAACCAATCTGTTTCTACCGAAAAAGCTTTCAGTTGATCGTTTGCAACAGTTTGGCACCATTTCTGAGTGAATTGCAGAACGTCAGATTTTTGCTGAAATTGTGACCGCGCGGCTTAGGGATTTTTTCAAAAAAAGTTGTTCAGACGTCGAGGGCTAATTCTGTTTCCTATGATACAAACCCATCTGTTTCCACCGAAAAGTCTTTCAGGGGATCGTTTGCAACAGTTTGGCACCATTTCTGAGTGAATTGCAGAACGTCAGATTTTTGCTGAAATTGTGACCGCGCGGCTTAGGGATTTTTTCAAAAAAAGTTGTTCAGACGTCGAGGGCTAATTCTGTTTCCCATGATAAAAACCCATCTGTTTCCACCGAAAAAGCTTTCAGGGGATCGTTTGCAACAGTTTGGCTCCATTTCTGAGTGAATTGCAGAACGTCAGATTTTTGCTGAAATTGTGACCGCGCGGCTTAGGGATTTTTTCAAAAAAAGTTATTCAGATATCGAGGGCTAATTCTGTTTCCCATGATACAAACCGATCTGTTTTCACCGGAAAAGCTTTCAGTCGATCGTTTGCAACAGTTTGGCACCATTTCTGAGTGAATTGCAGAACGTCAGATTTTTGCTGAAATTGTGACCGCGCGGCTTAGGGATTTTCTCAAAAAAAGTTGTTCAGACGTCGAGGGCTATTTCTGTTTACCATGATAAAAACCCATCTGTTTTCACCGGAAAAGTTTTAAGGGGATCGTTTGCAACAGTTTGGCTCCATTTCTGAGTGAATTGCAGAACGTCAGATTTTTGCTGAAATTGTGACCGCGCGGCTTAGGGATTTTTTCAAAAAAAGTTATTCAGATATCGAGGGCCAATTCTGTTTCCCATGATACAAACCCATCTGTTTCCACTGAGAAAGCTTTCAGGGGATCGTTTGCAACAGTTTGGCACCATTTCTGAGTGAATTGCAGAACGTCAGAATTTTGCTGAAATTGTGACCGCGCGGCTTAGGGATTTTTTCAAAAAAAGTTGTTCAGACGTTGAGGGCTAATTCTGTTTCCCTTGATACAAACCCATCTGTTTCCACCGAAAAAGCTTTCAGGGGATTCTTTTGCAACAGTTTGGCACCATTTCTGATTGAATTGCAGAACGTCAGATTTTTGCTGAAATTGTGACCGTGCGGCTTTGGAATTTTTTCAAAAAAAGTTGTTCAGACGTCGAGGACTCATTCTGTTTCCCGTGAAAAAAACCCATCTGTTTCCACCGAAAAAGCTTTAAGGGGATCGTTTGCAACAGTTTGGCACCATTTCTGAGTGAATTGCAGAACGTCAGATTTTTGCTGAAATTGTGACCGCGCGGCTTAGGGATTTTTTCAAAAAAAGTTGTTCAGACGTCGAGGGCTAATTCTGTTTCCTATGATACAAACCCATCTGTTTCCACCGAAAAGTCTTTCAGGGGATCGTTTGCAACAGTTTGGCACCATTTCTGAGTGAATTGCAGAACGTCAGATTTTTGCTGAAATTGTGACCGCGCGGCTTAGGGATTTTTTCAAAAAAAGTTGTTCAGACGTCGAGGGCTAATTCTGTTTCCCATGATACAAACCCATCTGTTTTCACCGAAAAAGCTTTCAGGGGATCGTTTGCAACAGTTTGGCACCATTTCTGAGTGAATTGCAGAACGTCAGATTTTTGCTGAAATTATGACCGCGCGGCTTAGGAATTTTTCAAAAAAAGTTGTTCAGACGTCGAGGGCTAATTCTGTTTCCCATTATAAAAACCGATCCGTTTTTACCGGAAAAGCTTTCAGTCGATCGTTTGCAACAGTTTGGCACCATTTCTGAGTGAATTGAAGAACGTCAGATTTTTGCTGAAATTGTGACCGTGCGGCTTAGGGATTTTTTCAAAAAAAGGTGTTCAGACGTCGAGGGATATTTCTGTTTCCCATGATACAAACCAATCTGTTTCCACCGAAAAAGCTTTCAGGGGATCGTTTGCAACAGTTTGGCAGGATTTCTGATTGAATTGCAGAACGTCAGATTTTTGCTGAAATTGTGACCGCGCGGCTTAGGGATTTTTTCAAAAAAAGGTGTTCAGACATCTAGGGCGAATTCTGTTTACCATGATAAAAACCCATCTGTTTCCACCGAAAAAGCTTTCAGGGGATCGTTTGCAACAGTTTGGCTCCATTTCTGAGTGAATTGCAGAACGTCAGATTTTTGCTGAAATTGTGACCGCGCGGCTTAGGGATTTTTTCAAAAAAAGTTATTCAGATATCGAGGGCTAATTCTGTTTCCCATGATACAACCCGATCTGTTTTCACCGGAAAAGCTTTCAGTCGATCGTTTGCAACAGTTTGGCACCATTTCTGAGTGAATTGCAGAACGTCAGAATTTTGCTGAAATTGTGACCGCGCGGCTTAGGGATTTTTTCAAAAAAAGTTGTTCAGACGTTGAGGGCTAATTCTGTTTCCCTTGATACAAACCCATCTGTTTCCACCGAAAAAGCTTTCAGGGGATTCTTTTGCAACAGTTTGGCACCATTTCTGATTGAATTGCAGAACGTCAGATTTTTGCTGAAATTGTGACCGTGCGGCTTTGGAATTTTTTCAAAAAAAGTTGTTCAGACGTCGAGGGCTAATTCTGTTTCCCATGATACAAACCGATCTGTTTTCACCGGAAAAGCTTTCAGTCGATCGTTTGCAACAGTTTGGCACCATTTCTGAGTGAATTGCAGAACGTCAGATTTTTGCTGAAATTGTGACCGCGCGGCTTAGGGATTTTCTCAAAAAAAGTTGTTCAGACGTCGAGGGATATTTCTGTTTCCCATGATACAAACCAATCTGTTTCCACCGAAAAAGCTTTCAGGGGATCGTTTGCAACAGTTTGGCAGGATTTCTGATTGAATTGCAGAACGTCAGATTTTTGCTGAAATTGTGACCGCGCGGCTTAGGGATTTTTTCAAAAAAAGGTGTTCAGACATCTAGGGCGAATTCTGTTTACCATGATAAAAACCCATCTGTTTTCACCGGAAAAGTTTTAAGGGGATCGTTTGCAACAGTTTGGCACCATTTCTGAGTGAATTGCAGAACGTCAGATTTTTGCTGAAATTGTGACCGCGCGGTTTAGGGATTTTTTCAAAAAAAGGTGTTCAGACGTCGAGGGCTAATTCTGTTTCCCATGATAAAAACCCATCTGTTTCCACCGAAAAAGCTTTCAGGGGATCGTTTGCAACAGTTTGGCTCCATTTCTGAGTGAATTGCAGAACGTCAGATTTTTGCTGAAATTGTGACCGCGCGGCTTAGGGATTTTTTCAAAAAAAGTTATTCAGATATCGAGGGCCAATTCTGTTTCCCATGATACAAACCCATCTGTTTCCACCGAGAAAGCTTTCAGGGGATCGTTTGCAACAGTTTGGCACCATTTCTGAGTGAATTGCAGAACGTCAGAATTTTGCTGAAATTGTGACCGCGCGGCTTAGGGATTTTCTCAAAAAAAGTTGTTCAGACGTTGAGGGCTAATTCTGTTTCCCTTGATACAAACCCATCTGTTTCCACCGAAAAAGCTTTCAGGGGATTCTTTTGCAACAGTTTGGCACCATTTCTGATTGAATTGCAGAACGTCAGATTTTTGCTGAAATTGTGACCGCGCGGCTTAGGGATTTTTTCAAAAAAAGGTGTTCAGACGTCGAGGGCTAATTCCGTTTCCTATGATAAAAACCCATCTGTTTCCACCGAAAAAGCTTTCAGGGGATCGTTTGCAACAGTGTGGCACCATTTCTGAGTGAATTGCAGAATGTCAGATTTTTGCTGAAATTGTGACCGCGCGGCTTAGGGATTTTTTCAAAAAATGTTGTTCAGACGTTGAGGTCTAATTCTGTTTCCCTTGATACAAACCCATCTGTTTCCACCGAAAAAGCTTTCAGGGGATTCTTTTGCAACAGTTTGGCACCATTTCTGATTGAATTGCAGAACGTCAGATTTTTGCTGAAATTGTGACCGCGCGGCTTAGGGATTTTTTCAAAAAAAGGTGTTCATACGTCGAGGGCTAATTCTGTTTCCTATGATAAAAACCCATCTGTTTCCACCGAAAAAGCTTTCAGGGGATCGTTTGCAACAGTTTGGCTCCATTTCTGAGTGAATTGCAGAACGTCAGATTTTTTTCTGAAATTGTGACCGTGCGGCTTTGGAATTTTTTCAAAAAAAGTTGTTCAGACGTCGAGGGCTAATTCTGTTTCCCATGATACAAACCGATCTGTTTTCACCGGAAAAGCTTTCAGTCGATCGTTTGCAACAGTTTGGCACCATTTCTGAGTGAATTGCAGAACGTCAGATTTTTGCTGAAATTGTGACCGCGCGGCTTAGGGATTTTCTCAAAAAAAGTTGTTCAGACGTCGAGGGCTATTTCTGTTTCCCATGATACAAACCAATCTGTTTCTACCGAATAAGCTTTCAGTTGATCGTTTGCAACAGTTTGGCACCATTTCTGAGTGAATTGCAGAACGTCAGATTTTTGCTGAAATTGTGACCGTGCGGCTTTGGAATTTTTTCAAAAAAAGTTGTTCAGACGTCGAGGGCTAATTCTGTTTCCCATGATACAAACCGATCTGTTTTCACCGGAAAAGCTTTCAGTCGATCGTTTGCAACAGTTTGGCACCATTTCTGAGTGAATTGCAGAACGTCAGATTTTTGCTGAAATTGTGACCGCGCGGCTTAGGGATTTTCTCAAAAAAAGTTGTTCAGACGTCGAGGGCTATTTCTGTTTCCCATGATACAAACCAATCTGTTTCTACCGAAAAAGCTTTCAGTTGATCGTTTGCAACAGTTTGGCACCATTTCTGAGTGAATTGCAGAACGTCAGATTTTTGCTGAAATTGTGACCGCGCGGCTTAGGGATTTTTTCAAAAAAAGTTGTTCAGACGTCGAGGGCTAATTCTGTTTCCTATGATACAAACCCATCTGTTTCCACCGAAAAGTCTTTCAGGGGATCGTTTGCAACAGTTTGGCACCATTTCTGAGTGAATTGCAGAACGTCAGATTTTTGCTGAAATTGTGACCGCGCGGCTTAGGGATTTTTTCAAAAAAAGTTGTTCAGACGTCGAGGGCTAATTCTGTTTCCCATGATACAAACCCATCTGTTTTCACCGAAAAAGCTTTCAGTTGATCGTTTGCAACAGTTTGGCACCATTTCTGAGTGAATTGCAGAACGTCAGATTTTTGCTGAAATTGTGACCGCGCGGCTTAGGAATTTTTCAAAAAAAGTTGTTCAGACGTCGAGGGCTAATTCTGTTTCCCATTATAAAAACCGATCCGTTTTTACCGGAAAAGCTTTCAGTCGATCGTTTGCAACAGTTTGGCACCATTTCTGAGTGAATTGCAGAACGTCAGATTTTTGCTGAAATTGTGACCGTGCGGCTTAGGGATTTTTTCAAAAAAAGGTGTTCAGACGTCGAGGGATATTTCTGTTTCCCATGATACAAACCAATCTGTTTCCACCGAAAAAGCTTTCAGGGGATCGTTTGCAACAGTTTGGCAGGATTTCTGATTGAATTGCAGAACGTCAGATTTTTGCTGAAATTGTGACCGCGCGGCTTAGGGATTTTTTCCAAAAAAGGTGTTCAGACATCTAGGGCGAATTCTGTTTACCATGATAAAAACCCACCTGTTTTCACCGGAAAAGTTTTAAGGGGATCGTTTGCAACAGTTTGGCACCATTTCTGATTGAATTGCAGAACGTCAGATTTTTGCTGAAATTGTGACCGCGCGGCTTAGGGATTTTTTCAAAAAAAGGTGTTCAGACGTCGAGGGCTAATTCCGTTTCCTATGATAAAAACCCATCTGTTTCCACCGAAAAAGCTTTCAGGGGATCGTTTGCAACAGTGTGGCACCATTTCTGAGTGAATTGCAGAACGTCAGATTTTTGCTGAAATTGTGACCGCGCGGCTTAGGGATTTTTTCAAAAAAAGTTGTTCAGACGTCGAGGGCTAATTCTGTTTCCTATGATACAAACCCATCTGTTTCCACCGAAAAGTCTTTCAGGGGATCGTTTGCAACAGTTTGGCACCATTTCTGAGTGAATTGCAGAACGTCAGATTTTTGCTGAAATTGTGACCGCGCGGCTTAGGGATTTTTTCAAAAAAAGTTGTTCAGACGTCGAGGGCTAATTCTGTTTCCCATTATAAAAACCGATCCGTTTTTACCGGAAAAGCTTTCAGTCGATCGTTTGCAACAGTTTGGCACCATTTCTGAGTGAATTGCAGAACGTCAGATTTTTGCTGAAATTGTGACCGTGCGGCTTAGGGATTTTTTCAAAAAAAGGTGTTCAGACGTCGAGGGCTATTTCTGTTTCCCATGATACAAACCAATCTGTTTCCACCGAAAAAGCTTTCAGGGGATCGTTTGCAACAGTTTGGCAGGATTTCTGATTGAATTGCAGAACGTCAGATTTTTGCTGAAATTGTGACAGCGCGGCTTAGGGATTTTTTCAAAAAAAGGTGTTCAGACATCTAGGGCGAATTCTGTTTACCATGATAAAAACCCATCTGTTTTCACCGGAAAAGTTTTAAGGGGATCGTTTGCAACAGTTTGGCACCATTTCTGAGTGAATTGCAGAACGTCAGATTTTTGCTGAAATTGTGACCGCGCGGTTTAGGGATTTTTTCAAAAAAAGGTGTTCAGACGTCGAGGGCTAATTCTGTTTCCCATGATAAAAACCCATCTGTTTCCACCGAAAAAGCTTTCAGGGGATCGTTTGCAACAGTTTGGCTCCATTTCTGAGTGAATTGCAGAACGTCAGATTTTTGCTGAAATTGTGACCGCGCGGCTTAGGGATTTTTTCAAAAAAAGTTATTCAGATATCGAGGGCCAATTCTGTTTCCCATGATACAAACCCATCTGTTTCCACCGAGAAAGCTTTCAGGGGATCGTTTGCAACAGTTTGGCACCATTTCTGAGTGAATTGCAGAACGTCAGAATTTTGCTGAAATTGTGACCGCGCGGCTTAGGGATTTTCTCAAAAAAAGTTGTTCAGACGTTGAGGGCTAATTCTGTTTCCCTTGATACAAACCCATCTGTTTCCACCGAAAAAGCTTTCAGGGGATTCTTTTGCAACAGTTTGGCACCATTTCTGATTGAATTGCAGAACGTCAGATTTTTGCTGAAATTGTGACCGCGCGGCTTAGGGACTTTTTCAAAAAAAGGTGTTCAGACGTCGAGGGCTAATTCCGTTTCCTATGATAAAAACCCATCTGTTTCCACCGAAAAAGCTTTCAGGGGATCGTTTGCAACAGTGTGGCACCATTTCTGAGTGAATTGCAGAACGTCAGATTTTTGCTGAAATTGTGACCGCGCGGCTTAGGGATTTTTTCAAAAAAAGGTGTTCAGACGTCGAGGGCTAATTCTGTTTCCTATGATAAAAACCCATCTGTTTCCACCGAAAAAGCTTTCAGGGGATCGTTTGCAACAGTTTGGCTCCATTTCTGAGTGAATTGCAGAACGTCAGATTTTTGCTGAAATTGTGACCGTGCGGCTTTGGAATTTTTTCAAAAAAAGTTGTTCAGACGTCGAGGGCTAATTCTGTTTCCCATGATACAAACCGATCTGTTTTCACCGGAAAAGCTTTCAGTCGATCGTTTGCAACAGTTTGGCACCATTTCTGAGTGAATTGCAGAACGTCAGATTTTTGCTGAAATTGTGACCGCGCGGCTTAGGGATTTTCTCAAAAAAAGTTGTTCAGACGTCGAGGGCTATTTCTGTTTCCCATGATACAAACCAATCTGTTTCTACCGAATAAGCTTTCAGTTGATCGTTTGCAACAGTTTGGCACCATTTCTGAGTGAATTGCAGAACGTCAGATTTTTGCTGAAATTGTGACCGTGCGGCTTTGGAATTTTTTCAAAAAAAGTTGTTCAGACGTCGAGGGCTAATTCTGTTTCCCATGATACAAACCGATCTGTTTTCACCGGAAAAGCTTTCAGTCGATCGTTTGCAACAGTTTGGCACCATTTCTGAGTGAATTGCAGAACGTCAGATTTTTGCTGAAATTGTGACCGCGCGGCTTAGGGATTTTCTCAAAAAAAGTTGTTCAGACGTCGAGGGCTATTTCTGTTTCCCATGATACAAACCAATCTGTTTCTACCGAAAAAGCTTTCAGTTGATCGTTTGCAACAGTTTGGCACCATTTCTGAGTGAATTGCAGAACGTCAGATTTTTGCTGAAATTGTGACCGCGCGGCTTAGGGATTTTTTCAAAAAAAGTTGTTCAGACGTCGAGGGCTAATTCTGTTTCCTATGATACAAACCCATCTGTTTCCACCGAAAAGTCTTTCAGGGGATCGTTTGCAACAGTTTGGCACCATTTCTGAGTGAATTGCAGAACGTCAGATTTTTGCTGAAATTGTGACCGCGCGGCTTAGGGATTTTTTCAAAAAAAGTTGTTCAGACGTCGAGGGCTAATTCTGTTTCCCATGATACAAACCCATCTGTTTTCACCGAAAAAGCTTTCAGGGGATCGTTTGCAACAGTTTGGCACCATTTCTGAGTGAATTGCAGAACGTCAGATTTTTGCTGAAATTGTGACCGCGCGGCTTAGGAATTTTTCAAAAAAAGTTGTTCAGACGTCGAGGGCTAATTCTGTTTCCCATTATAAAAACCGATCCGTTTTTACCGGAAAAGCTTTCAGTCGATCGTTTGCAACAGTTTGGCACCATTTCTGAGTGAATTGCAGAACGTCAGATTTTTGCTGAAATTGTGACCGTGCGGCTTAGGGATTTTTTCAAAAAAAGGTGTTCAGACGTCGAGGGATATTTCTGTTTCCCATGATACAAACCAATCTGTTTCCACCGAAAAAGCTTTCAGGGGATCGTTTGCAACAGTTTGGCAGGATTTCTGATTGAATTGCAGAACGTCAGATTTTTGCTGAAATTGTGACCGCGCGGCTTAGGGATTTTTTCAAAAAAAGGTGTTCAGACATCTAGGGCGAATTCTGTTTACCATGATAAAAACCCATCTGTTTTCACCGGAAAAGTTTTAAGGGGATCGTTTGCAACAGTTTGGCACCATTTCTGATTGAATTGCAGAACGTCAGATTTTTGCTGAAATTGTGACCGCGCGGCTTAGGGATTTTTTCAAAAAAAGGTGTTCAGACGTCGAGGGCTAATTCCGTTTCCTATGATAAAAACCCATCTGTTTCCACCGAAAAAGCTTTCAGGGGATCGTTTGCAACAGTGTGGCACCATTTCTGAGTGAATTGCAGAACGTCAGATTTTTGCTGAAATTGTGACCGCGCGGCTTAGGGATTTTTTCAAAAAAAGTTGTTCAGACGTCGAGGGCTAATTCTGTTTCCTATGATACAAACCAATCTGTTTCCACCGAAAAGTCTTTCAGGGGATCGTTTGCAACAGTTTGGCACCATTTCTGAGTGAATTGCAGAACGTCAGATTTTTGCTGAAATTGTGACCGCGCGGCTTAGGGATTTTTTCAAAAAAAGTTGTTCAGACGTCGAGGGCTAATTCTGTTTCCCATTATAAAAACCGATCCGTTTTTACCGGAAAAGCTTTCAGTCGATCGTTTGCAACAGTTTGGCACCATTTCTGAGTGAATTGCAGAACGTCAGATTTTTGCTGAAATTGTGACCGTGCGGCTTAGGGATTTTTTCAAAAAAAGGTGTTCAGACGTCGAGGGCTATTTCTGTTTCCCATGATACAAACCAATCTGTTTCCACCGAAAAAGCTTTCAGGGGATCGTTTGCAACAGTTTGGCAGGATTTCTGATTGAATTGCAGAACGTCAGATTTTTGCTGAAATTGTGACAGCGCGGCTTAGGGATTTTTTCAAAAAAAGGTGTTCAGACATCTAGGGCGAATTCTGTTTACCATGATAAAAACCCATCTGTTTTCACCGGAAAAGTTTTAAGGGGATCGTTTGCAACAGTTTGGCACCATTTCTGAGTGAATTGCAGAACGTCAGATTTTTGCTGAAATTGTGACCGCGCGGTTTAGGGATTTTTTCAAAAAAAGGTGTTCAGACGTCGAGGGCTAATTCTGTTTCCCATGATAAAAACCCATCTGTTTCCACCGAAAAAGCTTTCAGGGGATCGTTTGCAACAGTTTGGCTCCATTTCTGAGTGAATTGCAGAACGTCAGATTTTTGCTGAAATTGTGACCGCGCGGCTTAGGGATTTTTTCAAAAAAAGTTATTCAGATATCGAGGGCGAATTCTGTTTCCCATGATACAAACCCATCTGTTTCCACCGAGAAAGCTTTCAGGGGATCGTTTGCAACAGTTTGGCACCATTTCTGAGTGAATTGCAGAACGTCAGAATTTTGCTGAAATTGTGACCGCGCGGCTTAGGGATTTTCTCAAAAAAAGTTGTTCAGACGTTGAGGGCTAATTCTGTTTCCCTTGATACAAACCCATCTGTTTCCACCGAAAAAGCTTTCAGGGGATTCTTTTGCAACAGTTTGGCACCATTTCTGATTGAATTGCAGAACGTCAGATTTTTGCTGAAATTGTGACCGCGCGGCTTAGGGACTTTTTCAAAAAAAGGTGTTCAGACGTCGAGGGCTAATTCCGTTTCCTATGATAAAAACCCATCTGTTTCCACCGAAAAAGCTTTCAGGGGATCGTTTGCAACAGTGTGGCACCATTTCTGAGTGAATTGCAGAACGTCAGATTTTTGCTGAAATTGTGACCGCGCGGCTTAGGGATTTTTTCAAAAAATGTTGTTCAGACGTTGAGGTCTAATTCTGTTTCCCTTGATACAAACCCATCTGTTTCCACCGAAAAAGCTTTCAGGGGATTCTTTTGCAACAGTTTGGCACCATTTCTGATTGAATTGCAGAACGTCAGATTTTTGCTGAAATTGTGACCGCGCGGCTTAGGGATTTTTTCAAAAAAAGGTGTTCAGACGTCGAGGGCTAATTCTGTTTCCTATGATAAAAACCCATCTGTTTCCACCGAAAAAGCTTTCAGGGGATCGTTTGCAACAGTTTGGCTCCATTTCTGAGTGAATTGCAGAACGTCAGATTTTTGCTGAAATTGTGACCGTGCGGCTTTGGAATTTTTTCAAAAAAAGTTGTTCAGACGTCGAGGGCTAATTCTGTTTCCCATGATACAAACCGATCTGTTTTCACCGGAAAAGCTTTCAGTCGATCGTTTGCAACAGTTTGGCACCATTTCTGAGTGAATTGCAGAACGTCAGATTTTTGCTGAAATTGTGACCGCGCGGCTTAGGGATTTTCTCAAAAAAAGTTGTTCAGACGTCGAGGGCTATTTCTGTTTCCCATGATACAAACCAATCTGTTTCTACCGAATAAGCTTTCAGTTGATCGTTTGCAACAGTTTGGCACCATTTCTGAGTGAATTGCAGAACGTCAGATTTTTGCTGAAATTGTGACCGCGCGGCTTAGGGATTTTTTCAAAAAAAGTTGTTCAGACGTCGAGGGCTAATTCTGTTTCCTATGATACAAACCCATCTGTTTCCACCGAAAAGTCTTTCAGGGGATCGTTTGCAACAGTTTGGCACCATTTCTGAGTGAATTGCAGAACGTCAGATTTTTGCTGAAATTGTGACCGCGCGGCTTAGGGATTTTTTCAAAAAAAGTTGTTCAGACGTCGAGGGCTAATTCTGTTTCCCATGATACAAACCCATCTGTTTTCACCGAAAAAGCTTTCAGGGGATCGTTTGCAACAGTTTGGCACCATTTCTGAGTGAATTGAAGAACGTCAGATTTTTGCTGAAATTGTGACCGCGCGGCTTAGGAATTTTTCAAAAAAAGTTGTTCAGACGTCGAGGGCTAATTCTGTTTCCCATTATAAAAACCGATCCGTTTTTACCGGAAAAGCTTTCAGTCGATCGTTTGCAACAGTTTGGCACCATTTCTGAGTGAATTGCAGAACGTCAGATTTTTGCTGAAATTGTGACCGTGCGGCTTAGGGATTTTTTCAAAAAAAGGTGTTCAGACATGGAGGGCTAATTCTGTTTCCCATGATAAAAACCCATCTGTTTCCACCGAAAAAGCTTTCAGGGGATCGTTTGCAACAGTTTGGCACCATTTCTGAGTGAATTGCAGAACGTCAGATTTTTGCTGAAATTGTGACCGCGCAGTTTAGGGATTTTTTCAAAAAAAGGTGTTCAGACATCGAGGGCTAATTCTGTTTCCCATGATACAAACCCATCTGTTTCCACCGAAAAAGCTTTCAGGGGATCGTTTGCAACAGTTTGGCAGGATTTCTGATTGAATTGCAGAACGTCAGATTTTTGCTGAAATTGTAACCGCGCGGCTTAGGGATTTTTTCAACAAAAGGTGTTCAGACATGGAGGGCTAATTTTGTTTCCCATGATAAAAACCCATCTGTTTTCACCGAAAAAGCTTTCAGGGGATCGTTTGCAACAGTTTGGCACCATTTCGGAGTGAATTGCAGAACGTCAGATTTTTGCTGAAATTGTGATTGTTTAGGGATTTTTTGAAAAAAAGTTATTCAGACATTGAGGGCTAATTCTATTTCCCATGGTAAAAACCCATCTGTTTCCACCGAAAAAGCTTTCAGTCGATCGTTTGCAACAGTTTGGCACCATTTCTGAGTGAATTACAGAACGTCAGATTTTTGCTGAAATTCTGACCGCGCGGCTTAGGGATTTTTTCAAAAAAAGTTGCTCAGACGTCGAGGGCTATTTCTGTTTCCCATGATACAAACCCATCTGTTTCCACCGAAAAAGCTTTCAGGGGATCGTTTGCAACAGTTTGGCAGGATTTCTGATTGAATTGCAGAACGTCAGATTTTTGCTGAAATTGTGACCGCGCGGCTTAGGGATTTTTTCAAAAAAAGGTGTTCAGACATCTAGGGCGAATTCTGTTTACCATGATAAAAACCCATCTGTTTTCACCGGAAAAGTTTTAAGGGGATCGTTTGCAACAGTTTGGCACCATTTCTGAGTGAATTGCAGAACGTCAGATTTTTGCTGAAATTGTGACCGCGCGGTTTAGGGATTTTTTCAAAAAAAGGTGTTCAGACATCGAGGGCTAATTCTGTTTCCCATGATAAAAACCCATCTGTTTCCACCGAAAAAGCTTTCAGGGGATCGTTTGCAACAGTTTGGCTCCATTTCTGAGTGAATTGCAGAACGTCAGATTTTTGCTGAAATTGTGACCGCGCGGCTTAGGGATTTTTTCAAAAAAAGTTATTCAGATATCGAGGGCCAATTCTGTTTCCCATGATACAAACCCATCTGTTTCCACCGAGAAAGCTTTCAGGGGATCGTTTGCAACAGTTTGGCACCATTTCTGAGTGAATTGCAGAACGTCAGAATTTTGCTGAAATTGTGACCGCGCGGCTTAGGGATTTTTTCAAAAAAAGTTGTTCAGACGTTGAGGGCTAATTCTGTTTCCCTTGATACAAACCCATCTGTTTCCACCGAAAAAGCTTTCAGGGGATTCTTTTGCAACAGTTTGGCACCATTTCTGATTGAATTGCAGAACGTCAGATTTTTGCTGAAATTGTGACCGCGCGGCTTAGGGATTTTTTCAAAAAAAGGTGTTCAGACGTCGAGGGCTAATTCTGTTTCCTATGATAAAAACCCATCTGTTTCCACCGAAAAAGCTTTCAGGGGATCGTTTGCAACAGTTTGGCTCCATTTCTGAGTGAATTGCAGAACGTCAGATTTTTGCTGAAATTGTGACCGTGCGGCTTTGGAATTTTTTCAAAAAAAGTTGTTCAGACGTCGAGGGCTAATTCTGTTTCCCATGATACAAACCGATCTGTTTTCACCGGAAAAGCTTTCAGTCGATCGTTTGCAACAGTTTGGCACCATTTCTGAGTGAATTGCAGAACGTCAGATTTTTGCTGAAATTGTGACCGCGCGGCTTAGGGATTTTCTCAAAAAAAGTTGTTCAGACGTCGAGGGCTATTTCTGTTTCCCATGATACAAACCAATCTGTTTCCACCGAAAAAGCTTTCAGTTGATCGTTTGCAACAGTTTGGCACCATTTCTGAGTGAATTGCAGAACGTCAGATTTTTGCTGAAATTGTGACCGCGCGGCTTAGGGATTTTTTCAAAAAAAGTTGTTCAGACGTCGAGGGCTAATTCTGTTTCCTATGATACAAACCCATCTGTTTCCACCGAAAAGTCTTTCAGGGGATCGTTTGCAACAGTTTGGCACCATTTCTGAGTGAATTGCAGAACGTCAGATTTTTGCTGAAATTGTGACCGCGCGGCTTAGGGATTTTTTCAAAAAAAGTTGTTCAGACGTCGAGGGCTAATTCTGTTTCCCATGATACAAACCCATCTGTTTTCACCGAAAAATCTTTCAGGGGATCGTTTGCAACAGTTTGGCACCATTTCTGAGTGAATTGCAGAACGTCAGATTTTTGCTGAAATTGTGACCGCGCGGCTTAGGAATTTTTCAAAAAAAGTTGTTCAGACGTCGAGGGCTAATTCTGTTTCCCATTATAAAAACCGATCCGTTTTTACCGGAAAAGCTTTCAGTCGATCGTTTGCAACAGTTTGGCAGGATTTCTGATTGAATTGCAGAACGTCAGATTTTTGCTGAAATTGTGACCGCGCGGCTTAGGGATTTTTTCAACAAAAGGTGTTCAGACATGGAGGGCTAATTTTGTTTCCCATGATAAAAACCCATCTGTTTTCACCGAAAAAGCTTTCAGTCGATCGTTTGCAACAGTTTGTCACCATTTCTGAGTGAATTGCAGAACGTCAGATTTTTGCTGAAATTGTGACCGCGCGGCTTAGGGATTTTTTCAAAAAAAGGTGTTCAGACATGGAGGGCTAATTTTGTTTCCCATGATAAAAACACATCTGTTTTCACCGAAAAAGCTTTCAGGGGATCGTTTGCAACAGTTTGGCACCATTTCGGAGTGAATTGCAGAACGTCAGATTTTTGCTGAAATTGTGATTGTTTAGGGATTTTTTGAAAAAAAGTTATTCAGACATTGAGGGCTAATTCTATTTCCCATGGTAAAAACCCATCTGTTTCCACCGAAAAAGCTTTCAGTCGATCGTTTGCAACAGTTTGGCACCATTTCTGAGTGAATTACAGAACGTCAGATTTTTGCTGAAATTGTGACCGCGCGGCTTAGGGATTTTTTCAAAAAAAGGTGTTCAGACATGGAGGGCTAATTTTGTTTCCCATGATAAAAACCCATCTGTTTTCACCGAAAAAGCTTTCAGGGGATCGTTTGCAACAGTTTGGCACCATTTCGGAGTGAATTGCAGAACGTCAGATTTTTGCTGAAATTGTGATTGTTTAGGGATTTTTTGAAAAAAAGTTATTCAGACATTGAGGGCTAATTCTATTTCCCATGGTAAAAACCCATCTGTTTCCACCGAAAAAGCTTTCAGTCGATCGTTTGCAACAGTTTGGCAGGATTTCTGATTGAATTGCAGAACGTCAGATTTTTGCTGAAATTTTGACCGCGCGGCTTAGGGATTTTTTCAAAAAAAGGTGTTCAGACATCTAGGGCGAATTCTGTTTACCATGATAAAAACCCATCTGTTTTCACCGGAAAAGTTTTAAGGGGATCGTTTGCAACAGTTTGGCACCATTTCTGAGTGAATTGCAGAACGTCAGATTTTTGCTGAAATTGTGACCGCGCGGTTTAGGGATTTTTTCAAAAAAAGGTGTTCAGACATCGAGGGCTAATTCTGTTTCCCATGATAAAAACCCATCTGTTTCCACCGAAAAAGCTTTCAGGGGATCGTTTGCAACAGTTTGGCTCCATTTCTGAGTGAATTGCAGAACGTCAGATTTTTGCTGAAATTGTGACCGCGCGGCTTAGGGATTTTTTCAAAAAAAGTTATTCAGATATCGAGGGCCAATTCTGTTTCCCATGATACAAACCCATCTGTTTCCACCGAGAAAGCTTTCAGGGGATCGTTTGCAACAGTTTGGCACCATTTCTGAGTGAATTGCAGAATGTCAGAATTTTGCTGAAATTGTGACCGCGCGGCTTAGGGATTTTTTCAAAAAAAGTTGTTCAGACGTTGAGGGCTAATTCTGTTTCCCTTGATACAAACCCATCTGTTTCCACCGAAAAAGCTTTCAGGGGATTCTTTTGCAACAGTTTGGCACCATTTCTGATTGAATTGCAGAACGTCAGATTTTTGCTGAAATTGTGACCGCGCGGCTTAGGGATTTTTTCAAAAAAAGGTGTTCAGACGTCGAGGGCTAATTCCGTTTCCTATGATAAAAACCCATCTGTTTCCACCGAAAAAGCTTTCAGGGGATCGTTTGCAACAGTTTGGCACCATTTCTGAGTGAATTGCAGAACTCCTGTTTTTTGCTGAAATTGTGACCGCGCGGCTTAGGAATTTTTTCAAAAAAAGTTGTTCAGACATCGAGGGCCAATTCTGTTTCCCATGATACAAACCCATCTGTTTCCACCGAAAAAGCTTTCAGGGGATGGTTTGCAACAGTTTGGCACCATTTCTGAGTGAATTGCAGAACGTCAGAATTTTGCTGAAATTGTGACCGCGCGGGTTAGGAATTTTTTCAAAAAAAGGTGTTCAGACGTCGAGGGCTAATTCTGTTTCCCTTGATACAAACCCATCTGTTTTCACCGAAAAAGCTTTCAGGGGATCTTTTGCAACAGTTTGGCACCATTTCTGATTGAATTGCAGAACGTCAGATTTTTGCTGAAATTGTGACCGCGCGGCTTAGGGATTTTTTCAAAAAAAGGTGTTCAGACGTCGAGGGCTAATTCTGTTTCCTATGATAAAAACCCATCTGTTTCCACCGAAAAAGCTTTCAGGGGATCGTTTGCAACAGTTTGGCACCATTTCTGAGTGAATTGCAGAACGTCAGATTTTTGCTGAAATTGTGACCGCGCGGCTTAGGGATTTTCTCAAAAAAAGTTGTTCAGACGTCGAGGGCTATTTCTGTTTCCCATGATACAAACCAATCTGTTTCCACCGAAAAAGCTTTCAGTTGATCGTTTGCAACAGTTTGGCACCATTTCTGAGTGAATTGCAGAACGTCAGATTTTTGCTGAAATTGTGACCGCGCGGCTTAGGGATTTTTTCAAAAAAAGTTGTTCAGACGTCGAGGGCTAATTCTGTTTCCTATGATACAAACCCATCTGTTTCCACCGAAAAGTCTTTCAGGGGATCGTTTGCAACAGTTTGGCACCATTTCTGAGTGAATTGCAGAACGTCAGATTTTTGCTGAAATTGTGACCGCGCGGCTTAGGGATTTTTGCAAAAAAAGTTGTTCAGACGTCGAGGGCTAATTCTGTTTCCCATGATACAAACCCATCTGTTTTCACCGAAAAAGCTTTCAGGGGATCGTTTGCAACAGTTTGGCACCATTTCTGAGTGAATTGCAGAACGTCAGATTTTTGCTGAAATTGTGACCGCGCGGCTTAGGAATTTTTCAAAAAAAGTTGTTCAGACGTCGAGGGCTAGTTCTGTTTCCCATTATAAACACCGATCCGTTTTTACCAGAAAAGCTTTCAGTCGATCGTTTGCAACAGTTTGGCACCATTTCTGAGTGAATTGCAGAACGTCAGATTTTTGCTGAAATTGTGACCGCGCGGCTTAGGGATTTTTTCAAAAAAACTTGTTCAGAAGTCGAGGGCTAATTCTGTTTCCCATGATACAAACCCATCTGTTTCCACCGAAAAAGCTTTCAGGGGATCGTTTGCGACAGTTTGGCACCACTTCTGAGTGAATTGCAGAACGTCAGAATTTTGCTGAAATTGTGACCGCGCGGCTTAGGGATTTTTTTCAAAAAAAGGTGTTCAGACATCGAGGGCTAATTCTGTTTCCTATGATAAAAACCGATCTGTTTTCACCGGAAAAGCTTTCAGTCGATCGTTTGCAACAGTTTGGCCCCATTTCTGAGTGAATTGCAGAACGTCAGATTTTTGCTGAAATTGTGACCGCGCGGCTTAGGGATTTTTTCAACAAAAGGTGTTCAGACATGGAGGGCTAATTTTGTTTCCCATGATAAAAACCCATCTGTTTTAGGAATTTTTTCAAAAAAAGTTTTTCAGACATCGAGGGCCAATTCTGTTTCCCATGATACAAACCCATCTGTTTCCACCGAAAAAGCTTTCAGGGGATGGTTTGCAACAGTTTGGCACCATTTCTGAGTGAATTGCAGAACGTCAGAATTTTGCTGAAATTGTGACCGCGCGGCTTAGGGATTTTTTCAAAAAAAGGTGTTCAGACGTCGAGGGCTAATTCTGTTTCCCTTGATACAAACCCATCTGTTTCCACCGAAAAAGCTTTCAGGGGATCTTTTGCAACAGTTTGGCACCATTTCTGATTGAATTGCAGAACGTCAGATTTTTGCTGAAATTGTGACCGCGCGGCTTAGGGATTTTTTCAAAAAAAGGTGTTCAGACGTCGAGGGCTAATTCTGTTTCCTATGATAAAAACCCATCTGTTTCCACCGAAAAAGCTTTCAGGGGATCGTTTGCAACAGTTTGTCACCATTTCTGAGTGAATTGCAGAACGTCAGATTTTTGCTGAAATTGTGACCGCGCGGCTTAGGGATTTTTTCAACAAAAGGTGTTCAGACATGGAGGGCTAATTTTGTTTCCCATGATAAAAACCCATCTGTTTTCACCGAAAAAGCTTTCAGGGGATCGTTTGCAACAGTTTGTCACCATTTCTGATTGAATTGCAGAACGTCAGATTTTTGCTGAAATTGTGACCGCGCGGCTTAGGGATTTTTTCAACAAAAGGTGTTCAGACATGGAGGGCTAGTTCTGTTTCCCATTATAAACACCGATCCGTTTTTACCAGAAAAGCTTTCAGTCGATCGTTTGCAACAGTTTGGCACCATTTCTGAGTGAATTGCAGAACGTCAGATTTTTGCTGAAATTGTGACCGCGCGGCTTAGGGATTTTTTCAAAAAAACTTGTTCAGAAGTCGAGGGCTAATTCTGTTTCCCATGATACAAACCCATCTGTTTCCACCGAAAAAGCTTTCAGGGGATCGTTTGCGACAGTTTGGCACCACTTCTGAGTGAATTGCAGAACGTCAGAATTTTGCTGAAATTGTGACCGCGCGGCTTAGGGATTTTTTTCAAAAAAAGGTGTTCAGACATCGAGGGCTAATTCTGTTTCCTATGATAAAAACCGATCTGTTTTCACCGGAAAAGCTTTCAGTCGATCGTTTGCAACAGTTTGGCCCCATTTCTGAGTGAATTGCAGAACGTCAGATTTTTGCTGAAATTGTGACCGCGCGGCTTAGGGATTTTTTCAACAAAAGGTGTTCAGACATGGAGGGCTAATTTTGTTTCCCATGATAAAAACCCATCTGTTTTAGGAATTTTTTCAAAAAAAGTTTTTCAGACATCGAGGGCCAATTCTGTTTCCCATGATACAAACCCATCTGTTTCCACCGAAAAAGCTTTCAGGGGATGGTTTGCAACAGTTTGGCACCATTTCTGAGTGAATTGCAGAACGTCAGAATTTTGCTGAAATTGTGACCGCGCGGCTTAGGGATTTTTTCAAAAAAAGGTGTTCAGACGTCGAGGGCTAATTCTGTTTCCCTTGATACAAACCCATCTGTTTCCACCGAAAAAGCTTTCAGGGGATCTTTTGCAACAGTTTGGCACCATTTCTGATTGAATTGCAGAACGTCAGATTTTTGCTGAAATTGTGACCGCGCGGCTTAGGGATTTTTTCAAAAAAAGGTGTTCAGACGTCGAGGGCTAATTCTGTTTCCTATGATAAAAACCCATCTGTTTCCACCGAAAAAGCTTTCAGGGGATCGTTTGCAACAGTTTGTCACCATTTCTGAGTGAATTGCAGAACGTCAGATTTTTGCTGAAATTGTGACCGCGCGGCTTAGGGATTTTTTCAACAAAAGGTGTTCAGACATGGAGGGCTAATTTTGTTTCCCATGATAAAAACCCATCTGTTTTCACCGAAAAAGCTTTCAGGGGATCGTTTGCAACAGTTTGTCACCATTTCTGATTGAATTGCAGAACGTCAGATTTTTGCTGAAATTGTGACCGCGCGGCTTAGGGATTTTTTCAAAAAAAGGTGTTCAGACATGGAGGGCTAATTTTGTTTCCCATGATAAAAACCCATCTGTTTTCACCGAAAAAGCTTTCAGGGGATCGTTTGCAACAGTTTGGCACCATTTCTGAGTGAATTGCAGAACGTCAGAATTTTGCTGAAATTGGGACCGTGCGGCTTAGGGATTTTTTCAAAAAAAGGTGTTCAGACATGGAGGGCTAATTTTGTTTCCCATGATAAAAACCCATCTGTTTTCACCGAAATAGCTTTCAGTCGATTGTTTGCAACAGTTTGGCACCATTTCTGAGTGAATTGCAGAACGTCAGAATTTTGCTGAAATTGTGACCGCGCGGCTTAGGGATTTTTTCAACAAAAGGTGTTCAGACATGGAGGGCTAATTTTGTTTCCCATGATAAAAACCCATCTGTTTTAGGAATTTTTTCAAAAAAAGTTTTTCAGACATCGAGGGCCAATTCTGTTTCCCATGATACAAACCCATCTGTTTCCACCGAAAAAGCTTTCAGGGGATGGTTTGCAACAGTTTGGCACCATTTCTGAGTGAATTGCAGAACGTCAGAATTTTGCTGAAATTGTGACCGCGCGGCTTAGGGATTTTTTCAAAAAAAGGTGTTCAGACGTCGAGGGCTAATTCTGTTTCCCTTGATACAAACCCATCTGTTTCCACCGAAAAAGCTTTCAGGGGATCTTTTGCAACAGTTTGGCACCATTTCTGATTGAATTGCAGAACGTCAGATTTTTGCTGAAATTGTGACCGCGCGGCTTAGGGATTTTTTCAAAAAAAGGTGTTCAGACGTCGAGGGCTAATTCTGTTTCCTATGATAAAAACCCATCTGTTTCCACCGAAAAAGCTTTCAGGGGATCGTTTGCAACAGTTTGTCACCATTTCTGAGTGAATTGCAGAACGTCAGATTTTTGCTGAAATTGTGACCGCGCGGCTTAGGGATTTTTTCAACAAAAGGTGTTCAGACATGGAGGGCTAATTTTGTTTCCCATGATAAAAACCCATCTGTTTTCACCGAAAAAGCTTTCAGGGGATCGTTTGCAACAGTTTGTCACCATTTCTGATTGAATTGCAGAACGTCAGATTTTTGCTGAAATTGTGACCGCGCGGCTTAGGGATTTTTTCAAAAAAAGGTGTTCAGACATGGAGGGCTAATTTTGTTTCCCATGATAAAAACCCATCTGTTTTCACCGAAAAAGCTTTCAGGGGATCGTTTGCAACAGTTTGGCACCATTTCGGAGTGAATTGCAGAACGTCAGAATTTTGCTGAAATTGGGACCGTGCGGCTTAGGGATTTTTTCAAAAAAAGGTGTTCAGACATGGAGGGCTAATTTTGTTTCCCATGATAAAAACCCATCTGTTTTCACCGAAATAGCTTTCAGTCGATTGTTTGCAACAGTTTGGCACCATTTCTGAGTGAATTGCAGAACGTCAGAATTTTGCTGAAATTGTGACCGCGCGGCTTAGGGATTTTTTCAAAAAAAGGTGTTCAGACATGGAGGGCTAATTTTGTTTCCCATGATAAAAACCCATCTGTTTTCACCGAAATAGCTTTCAGTCGATTGTTTGCAACAGTTTGGCACCATTTCTGAGTGAATTGCAGAACGTCAGAATTTTGCTGAAATTGTGACCGCGCGACTTAGGGATTTTTTCAAAAAAAGTTGTTCAGACACCTAGGGCTAATTCTGTTTCCCATGATACAAACCCATCTGTTTAAACCGAAAAAGCTTTCAGTCGATCGTTTGCAACAGTTTGGCACCATTTCTGAGTGAATTGCAGAACGTCAGATTTTTGCTGAAATTGTGACCGCGCGGCTTAGGGATTTTTTCAAAAAAACTTGTTCAGAAGTCGAGGCCTAATTCTGTTTCCCATGATACAAACCCATCTGTTTCCACCGAAAAAGCTTTCAGGGGATCGTTTGCGACAGTTTGGCACCACTTCTGAGTGAATTGCAGAACGTCAGAATTTTGTTGAAATTGTGACCGCGCGGCTTAGGGATTTTTTCAAAAAAAGTTATTCAGACATCGAGGGCCAATTCTGTTTCCCATGATACAAACCCATCTGTTTCCACCGAAAAAGCTTTCAGGGGATGGTTTGCAACAGTTTGGCACCATTTCTGAGTGAATTGCAGAACGTCAGAATTTTGCTGAAATTGTGACCGCGCGGCTTAGGGATTTTTTCAAAAAAAGGTGTTCAGACGTCGAGGGCTAATTCTGTTTCCCTTGATACAAACCCATCTGTTTCCACCGAAAAAGCTTTCAGGGGATCTTTTGCAACAGTTTGGCACCATTTCTGATTGAATTGCAGAACGTCAGATTTTTGCTGAAATTGTGACCGCGCGGCTTAGGGATTTTTTCAAAAAAAGGTGTTCAGACGTCGAGGGCTAATTCTGTTTCCTATGATAAAAACCCATCTGTTTCCACCGAAAAAGCTTTCAGGGGATCGTTTGCAACAGTTTGGCACCATTTCTGAGTGAATTGCAGAACGTCAGATTTTTGCTGAAATTGTGACCGCGCGGCTTAGGGATTTTTTCAACAAAAGGTGTTCAGACATGGAGGGCTAATTTTGTTTCCCATGATAAAAACCCATCTGTTTTCACCGAAAAAGCTTTCAGGGGATCGTTTGCAACAGTTTGTCACCATTTCTGAGTGAATTGCAGAACGTCAGATTTTTGCTGAAATTGTGACCGCGCGGCTTAGGGATTTTTTCAAAAAAAGGTGTTCAGACATGGAGGGCTAATTTTGTTTCCCATGATAAAAACCCATCTGTTTTCACCGAAATAGCTTTCAGTCGATTGTTTGCAACAGTTTGGCACCATTTCTGAGTGAATTGCAGAACGTCAGAATTTTGCTGAAATTGTGACCGCGCGGCTTAGGGATTTTTTCAAAAAAAGGTGTTCAGACATGGAGGGCTAATTTTGTTTCCCATGATAAAAACCCATCTGTTTTCACCGAAATAGCTTTCAGTCGATTGTTTGCAACAGTTTGGCACCATTTCTGAGTGAATTGCAGAACGTCAGAATTTTGCTGAAATTGTGACCGCGCGACTTAGGGATTTTTTCAAAAAAAGTTGTTCAGACACCTAGGGCTAATTCTGTTTCCCATGATACAAACCCATCTGTTTAAACCGAAAAAGCTTTCAGTCGATCGTTTGCAACAGTTTGGCACCATTTCTGAGTGAATTGCAGAACGTCAGATTTTTGCTGAAATTGTGACCGCGCGGCTTAGGGATTTTTTCAAAAAAACTTGTTCAGAAGTCGAGGCCTAATTCTGTTTCCCATGATACAAACCCATCTGTTTCCACCGAAAAAGCTTTCAGGGGATCGTTTGCGACAGTTTGGCACCACTTCTGAGTGAATTGCAGAACGTCAGAATTTTGTTGAAATTGCGACCGCGCGGCTTAGGGATTTTTTCAAAAAAAGTTATTCAGACATCGAGGGCCAATTCTGTTTCCCATGATACAAACCCATCTGTTTCCACCGAAAAAGCTTTCAGGGGATAGTTTGCAACAGTTTGGCACCATTTCTGAGTGAATTGCAGAACGTCAGAATTTTGCTGAAATTGTGACCGCGCGGCTTAGGGATTTTTTCAAAAAAAGTTGTTCAGACGTCGAGGGCTAATTCTGTTTCCCATGATACAAACCCATCTGTTTAAACCGAAAAAGCTTTCAGTCGATCGTTTGCAACTGTTTGGCCACATTTCTGAGTGAATTGCAGAAAGTCAGATTTTTGCTGAAATTGTGACCGCGCGGTTTAGGGATTTTTTCAAAAAAACTTTTTCAGAAGTCGAGGCCTAATTCTGTTTCCCATGATATAAACCCATCTGTTTCCACCGAAAAAGCTTTCAGGGGATCGTTTGCGACAGTTTGGCCCCATTTCTGAGTGAATTGCAGAACGTCAGATTTTTGCTGAAATTGTGACCGCGGGGCTTAGGGATTTTTTCAAAAAAAGGTGTTCAGACGTCGAGGGCTAATTCTGTTTCCTATGATAAAAACCCATCTGTTTCCACCGAAAAAGCTTTCAGGGGATCGTTTGCAACAGTTTGGCACCATTTCTGAGTGAATTGCAGAACGTCAGAATTTTGCTGAAATTGTGACCGCACGGCTTAGGGATTTTTTCAAAAAAAGGTGTTCAGACGTCGAGGGCTAATTCTGTTTCCCTTGATACAAACCCATCTGTTTCCACCGAAAAAGCTTTCAGGGGATCGTTTGCAACAGTTTGGCACCATTTCTGAGTGAATTGCAGAACGTCAGATTTTTGCTGAAATTGTGACCGCGCGGCTTAGGGATTTTTTCAAAAAAAGGTGTTCAGACGTCGAGGGCTAATTCTGTTTCCTATGATAAAAACCCATCTGTTTCCACCGAAAAAGCTTTCAGGGGATCGTTTGCAACAGTTTGGCACCATTTCTGAGTGAATTGCAGAACGTCAGATTTTTGCTGAAATTGTGACCGCGCGGCTTAGGGATTTTTTCAAAAAAAGGTGTTCAGACATGGAGGGCTAATTTTGTTTCCCATGATAAAAACCCATCTGTTTTCACAGAAAAAGCGTTCAGGGGATCGTTTGCAACAGTTTGGCACCATTTCGGAGTGAATTGCAGAACGTCAGATTTTTGCTGAAATTGTGACCGCGCGGCTTAGGGATTTTTTCAAAAAAAGGTGTTCAAACATCGAGGGCTAATTCTGTTTCCCATGATAAAAACCCATCTGTTTCCACCGAAAAAGCTTTCAGGGGATCGTTTGCAACAGTTTGGCACCATTTCTGATTGAATTGCAGAACGTAAGATTTTTGCTGAAATTGTGACCGCGCGGTTTAGGGATTTTTTCAAAAAAAGTTGTTCAGACGTCGAGGGCTAATTCTGTTTCCCATGATACAAACCCATCTGTTTCCACCGAAAAAGCTTTCAGGGGATCGTTTGCAACAGTTTGGCACCATTTCTGAGTGAATTGCAGAACGCCTGTTTTTTGCTGAAATTGTGACCGCTCGGCTTTGGATTTTTTTCAAAAAAAGTTGTTCAGACATCGAGGGCCAATTCTGTTTCCCATGATACAAACCCATCTGTTTCCACCGAAAAAGCTTTCAGGGGATCGTTTGCAAGAGTTTGGCACCATTTCTGAGTGAATTGCAGAACATCAGAATTTTGCTGAAATTGTGACCGCGCGGCTTAGGGATTTTTTCAAAAAAAAGGTGTTCAGACGTCGAGGGCTAATTCTGTTTCCCTTGATACAAACCCATCTGTTTCCACCGAAAAAGCTTTCAGGGGATCGTTTGCAACAGTTTGGCACCATTTCTGATTGAATTGCAGAACGTCAGATTTTTGCTGAAATTGTGACCGCGCGGCTTAGGGATTTTTTCAAAAAAAGGTGTTCAGACGTCGAGGGCTAATTCTGTTTCCTATGATAAAAACCCATCTGTTTTCACCGAAATAGCTTTCAGTCGATGGTTTGCAACAGTTTGGCACCATTTCTGAGTGAATTGCAGAACGTCAGAATTTTGCTGAAATTGTGACCGCGCAGCTTAGGGATTTTTTCAAAAAAAAGTTGTTCAGACATCGAGGGCTAATTCTGTTTCCTATGATAAAAACCCATCTGTTTCCACCGAAAAGTCTTTCAGGGGATCGTTTGCAACAGTTTGGCACCATTTCTGAGTGAATTGCAGAACGTCAGATTTTTGCTGAAATTGTGACCGCGCGGTTTAGGGATTTTTTCAAAAAAACTTTTTCTGAAGTCGAGGCCTAATTCTGTTTCCCATGATACAAACCCATCTGTTTCCACCGAAAAAGCTTTCAGGGGATCGTTTGCGACAGTTTGGCCCCATTTCTGAGTGAATTGCAGAACGTCAGAATTTTGCTGAAATTGTGACCGCGCGGCTTAGGGATTTTTTCAAAAAAAGGTGTTCAGACGTCGAGGGCTAATTCTGTTTCCCTTGATACAAACCCATCTGTTTCCACCGAAAAAGCTTTCAGCGGATCGTTTGCAACAGTTTGGCACCATTTCTGATTGAATTGCAGAACGTCAGATTTTTGCTGAAATTGTGACCGCGCGGCTTAGGGATTTTTTCAAAAAAAGGGGTTCAGACGTCGAGGGCTAATTCTGTTTCCTATGATAAAAACCCATCTGTTTCCACCGAAAAAGCTTTCAGGGGATCGTTTGCAACAGTTTGGCACCATTTCTGAGTGAATTGCAGAACGTCAGATTTTTGCTGAAATTGTGACCGCGCGGCTTAGGGATTTTTTCAACAAAAGGTGTTTAGACATGGAGGTCTAATTTTGTTTCCCATGATAAAAACCCATCTGTTTTCACCGAAAAAGCTTTCAGGGGATCGTTTGCAACAGTTTGTCACCATTTGTGAGTGAATTGCAGAACGTCAGATTTTTGCTGAAATTGTGACCGCGCGGCTTAGGGATTTTTTCAAAAAAAGGTGTTCAGACATGGAGGGCTAATTTTGTTTCCCATGATAAAAACCCATCTGTTTCCACCGAAAAAGCTTTCAGGGGATCGTTTGCAACTGTTTGGCCACATTTCTGAGTGAATTGCAGAAAGTCAGATTTTTGCTGAAATTGTGACCGCGCGGTTTAGGGATTTTTTCAAAAAAACTTTTTCAGAAGTCGAGGCCTAATTCTGTTTCCCATGATATAAACCCATCTGTTTCCACCGAAAAAGCTTTCAGGGGATCGTTTGCGACAGTTTGGCCCCATTTCTGAGTGAATTGCAGAACGTCAGATTTTTGCTGAAATTGTGACCGCGGGGCTTAGGGATTTTTTCAAAAAAAGGTGTTCAGACGTCGAGGGCTAATTCTGTTTCCTATGATAAAAACCCATCTGTTTCCACCGAAAAAGCTTTCAGGGGATCGTTTGCAACAGTTTGGCACCATTTCTGAGTGAATTGCAGAACGTCAGAATTTTGCTGAAATTGTGACCGCACGGCTTAGGGATTTTTTCAAAAAAAGGTGTTCAGACGTCGAGGGCTAATTCTGTTTCCCTTGATACAAACCCATCTGTTTCCACCGAAAAAGCTTTCAGGGGATCGTTTGCAACAGTTTGGCACCATTTCTGAGTGAATTGCAGAACGTCAGATTTTTGCTGAAATTGTGACCGCGCGGCTTAGGGATTTTTTCAAAAAAAGGTGTTCAGACGTCGAGGGCTAATTCTGTTTCCTATGATAAAAACCCATCTGTTTCCACCGAAAAAGCTTTCAGGGGATCGTTTGCAACAGTTTGGCACCATTTCTGAGTGAATTGCAGAACGTCAGATTTTTGCTGAAATTGTGACCGCGCGGCTTAGGGATTTTTTCAAAAAAAGGTGTTCAGACATGGAGGGCTAATTTTGTTTCCCATGATAAAAACCCATCTGTTTTCACAGAAAAAGCGTTCAGGGGATCGTTTGCAACAGTTTGGCACCATTTCGGAGTGAATTGCAGAACGTCAGATTTTTGCTGAAATTGTGACCGCGCGGCTTAGGGATTTTTTCAAAAAAAGGTGTTCAAACATCGAGGGCTAATTCTGTTTCCCATGATAAAAACCCATCTGTTTCCACCGAAAAAGCTTTCAGGGGATCGTTTGCAACAGTTTGGCACCATTTCTGATTGAATTGCAGAACGTAAGATTTTTGCTGAAATTGTGACCGCGCGGTTTAGGGATTTTTTCAAAAAAAGTTGTTCAGACGTCGAGGGCTAATTCTGTTTCCCATGATACAAACCCATCTGTTTCCACCGAAAAAGCTTTCAGGGGATCGTTTGCAACAGTTTGGCACCATTTCTGAGTGAATTGCAGAACGCCTGTTTTTTGCTGAAATTGTGACCGCTCGGCTTTGGATTTTTTTCAAAAAAAGTTGTTCAGACATCGAGGGCCAATTCTGTTTCCCATGATACAAACCCATCTGTTTCCACCGAAAAAGCTTTCAGGGGATCGTTTGCAAGAGTTTGGCACCATTTCTGAGTGAATTGCAGAACATCAGAATTTTGCTGAAATTGTGACCGCGCGGCTTAGGGATTTTTTCAAAAAAAAGGTGTTCAGACGTCGAGGGCTAATTCTGTTTCCCTTGATACAAACCCATCTGTTTCCACCGAAAAAGCTTTCAGGGGATCGTTTGCAACAGTTTGGCACCATTTCTGATTGAATTGCAGAACGTCAGATTTTTGCTGAAATTGTGACCGCGCGGCTTAGGGATTTTTTCAAAAAAAGGTGTTCAGACGTCGAGGGCTAATTCTGTTTCCTATGATAAAAACCCATCTGTTTTCACCGAAATAGCTTTCAGTCGATGGTTTGCAACAGTTTGGCACCATTTCTGAGTGAATTGCAGAACGTCAGAATTTTGCTGAAATTGTGACCGCGCAGCTTAGGGATTTTTTCAAAAAAAAGTTGTTCAGACATCGAGGGCTAATTCTGTTTCCTATGATAAAAACCCATCTGTTTCCACCGAAAAGTCTTTCAGGGGATCGTTTGCAACAGTTTGGCACCATTTCTGAGTGAATTGCAGAACGTCAGATTTTTGCTGAAATTGTGACCGCGCGGTTTAGGGATTTTTTCAAAAAAACTTTTTCTGAAGTCGAGGCCTAATTCTGTTTCCCATGATACAAACCCATCTGTTTCCACCGAAAAAGCTTTCAGGGGATCGTTTGCGACAGTTTGGCCCCATTTCTGAGTGAATTGCAGAACGTCAGAATTTTGCTGAAATTGTGACCGCGCGGCTTAGGGATTTTTTCAAAAAAAGGTGTTCAGACGTCGAGGGCTAATTCTGTTTCCCTTGATACAAACCCATCTGTTTCCACCGAAAAAGCTTTCAGCGGATCGTTTGCAACAGTTTGGCACCATTTCTGATTGAATTGCAGAACGTCAGATTTTTGCTGAAATTGTGACCGCGCGGCTTAGGGATTTTTTCAAAAAAAGGGGTTCAGACGTCGAGGGCTAATTCTGTTTCCTATGATAAAAACCCATCTGTTTCCACCGAAAAAGCTTTCAGGGGATCGTTTGCAACAGTTTGGCACCATTTCTGAGTGAATTGCAGAACGTCAGATTTTTGCTGAAATTGTGACCGCGCGGCTTAGGGATTTTTTCAACAAAAGGTGTTTAGACATGGAGGTCTAATTTTGTTTCCCATGATAAAAACCCATCTGTTTTCACCGAAAAAGCTTTCAGGGGATCGTTTGCAACAGTTTGTCACCATTTGTGAGTGAATTGCAGAACGTCAGATTTTTGCTGAAATTGTGACCGCGCGGCTTAGGGATTTTTTCAAAAAAAGGTGTTCAGACATGGAGGGCTAATTTTGTTTCCCATGATAAAAACCCATCTGTTTCCACCGAAAAAGCTTTCAGGGGATCGTTTGCAACAGTTTGGCACCATTTCGGAGTGAATTGCAGAACGTCAGATTTTTGCTGAAATTGTGACCGCGCGGCTTAGGGATTTTTTCAAAAAAAGGTGGTCAAACATCGAGGGCTAATTCTGTTTCCCATGATAAAAACCCATCTGTTTCCACCGAAAAAGCTTTCAGGGGATCGTTTGCAACAGTTTGGCACCATTTCTGAGTGAATTGCAGAACGTCAGATTTTTGCTGAAATTGTGACCGCGCGGTTTAGGGATTTTTTCAAAAAAAGTTGTTCAGACGTCGAGGGCTAATTCTGTTTCCCATGATACAAACCCATCTGTTTCCACCGAAAAAGCTTTCAGGGGATCGTTTGCAACAGTTTGGCACCATTTCTGAGTGAATTGCAGAACGCCTGTTTTTTGCTGAAATTGTGACCGCTCGGCTTAGGAATTTTTTCAAAAAAAGTTGTTCAGACATCGAGGGCCAATTCTGTTTCCCATGATACAAACCCATCTGTTTCCACCGAAAAAGCTTTCAGGGGATCGTTTGCAACAGTTTGGCACCATTTCGGAGTGAATTGCAGAACGTCAGATTTTTGCTGAAATTGTGACCGCGCGGCTTAGGGATTTTTTCAAAAAAAGGTGGTCAAACATCGAGGGCTAATTCTGTTTCCCATGATAAAAACCCATCTGTTTCCACCGAAAAAGCTTTCAGGGGATCGTTTGCAACAGTTTGGCACCATTTCTGATTGAATTGCAGAACGTCAGATTTTTGCTGAAATTGTGACCGCGCGGTTTAGGGATTTTTTCAAAAAAAGTTGTTCAGACGTCGAGGGCTAATTCTGTTTCCCATGATACAAACCCATCTGTTTCCACCGAAAAAGCTTTCAGGGGATCGTTTGCAACAGTTTGGCAGGATTTCTGATTGAATTGCAGAACGCCTGTTTTTTGCTGAAATTGTGACCGCTCGGCTTAGGAATTTTTTCAAAAAAAGTTGTTCAGACATCGAGGGCCAATTCTGTTTCCCATGATACAAACCCATCTGTTTCCACCGAAAAAGCTTTCAGGGGATCGTTTGCAACAGTTTGGCACCATTTCTGAGTGAATTGCAGAACATCAGAATTTTGCTGAAATTGTGACCGCGCGGCTTAGGGATTTTTTTAAAAAAAGGTGTTCAGACGTCGAGGGCTAATTCTGTTTCCCTTGATACAAACCCATCTGTTTCCACCGAAAAAGCTTTCAGGGGATCGTTTGCAACAGTTTGGCACCATTTCTGATTGAATTGCAGAACGTCAGATTTTTGCTGAAATTGTGACCGCGCGGCTTAGGGATTTTTTCAAAAAAACGTGTTCAGACGTCGAGGGCTAATTCTGTTTCCTATGATAAAAACCCATCTGTTTTCACCGAAAAAGATTTCAGGGGATCGTTTGCAGCAGTTTGGCACCATTTCTGAGTGAATTGCAGAACGTCAGATTTTTGCTGAAATTGTGACCGCGCGGCTTAGGGATTTTTTCAACAAAAGGTGTTCAGACATGGAGGGCTAATTTTGTTTCCCATGATAAAAACCCATCTGTTTCCACCGAAAAAGCTTTCAGGGGATCGTTTGCAACAGTTTGGCACCATTTCTGAGTGAATTGCAGAACATCAGAATTTTGCTGAAATTGTGACCGCGCGGCTTAGGGATTTTTTTAAAAAAAGGTGTTCAGACGTCGAGGGCTAATTCTGTTTCCCTTGATACAAACCCATCTGTTTCCACCGAAAAAGCTTTCAGGGGATCGTTTGCAACAGTTTGGCACCATTTCTGATTGAATTGCAGAACGTCAGATTTTTGCTGAAATTGTGACCGCGCGGCTTAGGGATTTTTTCAAAAAAACGTGTTCAGATGTCGAGGGCTAATTCTGTTTCCTATGATAAAAACCCATCTGTTTTCACCGAAAAAGATTTCAGGGGATCGTTTGCAGCAGTTTGGCACCATTTCTGAGTGAATTGCAGAACGTCAGATTTTTGCTGAAATTGTGACCGCGCGGCTTAGGGATTTTTTCAACAAAAGGTGTTCAGACATGGAGGGCTAATTTTGTTTCCCATGATAAAAACCCATCTGTTTCCACCCAAAAATCTTTCAGGGGATCGTTTGCAACAGTTTGGCACCATTTCTGAGTGAATTGCAGAACGTCAGAATTTTGCTGAAATTGTGACCGCGCGGCTTAGGCGTTTTTTCAAAAAAAGGTGTTCAGACGTCGAGGGCTAATTCTGTTTCCCTTGATACAAACCCATCTGTTTCCACCGAAAAAGCTTTCAGGGGATCGTTTGCAACAGTTTGGCACCATTTCTGATTGAATTGCAGAACGTCAGATTTTTGCTGAAATGTGACCGCGCGGCTTAGGGATTTTTTCAAAAAAAGATGTTCAGACGTCGAGGGCTAATTCTGTTTCCTATGATAAAAACCCATCTGTTTCCACCGAAAAAGCTTTCAGTCGATCGTTTGCAATAGTTTGGCACCATTTCTGAGTGAATTGCAGAACGTCAGATTTTTGCTGAAATTGTGACCGCGCGGCTTAGGGATTTTTTCAAAAAAACCTGTTCAGACATTGAGGCCTAATTCTGTTTCCCATGATAAAAACCCATCTGTTTCCACCGAAAAAGCTTTCAGGGGATCGTTTGCAACAGTTTGGCACCATTTCTGATTGAATTGCAGAACGTCAGATTTTTGCTGAAATTGTGACCGCGCGGTTTAGGGATTTTTTCAAAAAAAGTTGTTCAGACGTCGAGGGCTAATTCTGTTTCCCATGATACAAACCCATCTGTTTCCACCGAAAAAGCTTTCAGGGGATCGTTTGCAACAGTTTGGCACCATTTCTGAGTGAATTGCAGAACGCCTGTTTTTTGCTGAAAGTGTGACCGCGCGGCTTAGGAATTTTTTCAAAAAAAGTTGTTCAGACATCGAGGGCCAATTCTGTTTCCCATGATACAAACCCATCTGTTTCCACCGAAAAAGCTTTCAGGGGATCGTTTGCAACAGTTTGGCACCATTTCTGAGTGAATTGCAGAACGTCAGAATTTTGCTGAAATTGTGACCGCGCGGCTTAGGGATTTTTTCAAAAAAAGGTGTTCAGACGTCGAGGGCTAATTCTGTTTCCCTTGATACAAACCCATCTGTTTCCACCGAAAAAGCTTTCAGGGGATCGTTTGCAACAGTTTGGCACCATTTCTGATTGAATTGCAGAACGTCAGATTTTTGCTGAAATTGTGACCGCGCGGCTTAGGGATTTTTTCAAAAAAAGGTGTTCAGACGTCGAGGGCTAATTCTGTTTCCTATGATAAAAACCCATCTGTTTCCACCGAAAAGTCTTTCAGGGGATCGTTTGCAACAGTTTGGCACCATTTCTGAGTGAATTGCAGAACGTCAGATTTTTGCTGAAATTGTGACCGCGCGGTTTAGGGATTTTTTCAAAAAAACTTTTTCAGAAGTCGAGGCCTAATTCTGTTTCCCATGATACAAACCCATCTGTTTCCACCGAAAAAGCTTTCAGGGGATCGTTTGCGACAGTTTGGCCCCATTTCTGAGTGAAATGCAGAACGTCAGAATTTTGCTGAAATTGTGACCGCGCGGCTTAGGGATTTTTTCAAAAAAAGGTGTTCAGACATCGAGGGCTAATTCTGTTTCCTATGATAAAAACCGATCTGTTTTCACCGGAAAAGCTTTCAGTCGATCGTTTGCAACAGTTTGGCCCCATTTCGGAGTGAATTGCAGAACGTCAGATTTTTGCTGAAATTGTGACCGCGCGGCTTAGGGATTTTTTCAAAAAAAGGTGTTCAGACGTCGAGGGCTAATTCTGTTTCCCTTGATACAAACCCATCTGTTTCCACCGAAAAAGCTTTCAGGGGATCGTTTGCAACAGTTTGGCACCATTTCTGAGTGAATTGCAGAACGCCTGTTTTTTGCTGAAATTGTGACCGCTCGGCTTAGGAATTTTTTCAAAAAAAGTTGTTCAGACATCGAGGGCCAATTCTGTTTCCCATGATACAAACCCATCTGTTTCCACCGAAAAAGCTTTCAGGGGATCGTTTGCAACAGTTTGGCACCATTTCTGAGTGAATTGCAGAACATCAGAATTTTGCTGAAATTGTGACCGCGCGGCTTAGGGATTTTTTTAAAAAAAGGTGTTCAGACGTCGAGGGCTAATTCTGTTTCCCTTGATACAAACCCATCTGTTTCCACCGAAAAAGCTTTCAGGGGATCGTTTGCAACAGTTTGGCACCATTTCTGATTGAATTGCAGAACGTCAGATTTTTGCTGAAATTGTGACCGCGCGGCTTAGGGATTTTTTCAAAAAAAGGTGTTCAGACGTCGAGGGCTAATTCTGTTTCCTATGATAAAAACCCATCTGTTTTCACCGAAAAAGATTTCAGGGGATCGTTTGCAGCAGTTTGGCACCATTTCTGAGTGAATTGCAGAACGTCAGATTTTTGCTGAAATTGTGACCGCGCGGCTTAGGGATTTTTTCAACAAAAGGTGTTCAGACATGGAGGGCTAATTTTGTTTCCCATGATAAAAACCCATCTGTTTCCACCGAAAAAGCTTTCAGGGGATCGTTTGCAACAGTTTGGCACCATTTCTGAGTGAATTGCAGAACGTCAGAATTTTGCTGAAATTGTGACCGCGCGGCTTAGGGATTTTTTCAAAAAAAGGTGTTCAGACGTCGAGGGCTAATTCTGTTTCCCTTGATACAAACCCATCTGTTTCCACCGAAAAAGCTTTCACGGGATCGTTTGCAACAGTTTGGCACCATTTCTGATTGAATTGCAGAACGTCAGATTTTTGCTGAAATTGTGACCGCGCGGCTTAGGGATTTTTTCAAAAAAAGTTGTTCAGACGTCGAGGGCCAATTCTGTTTCCCATGATACAAACCCATCTGTTTCCACCGAAAAAGCTTTCAGGGGATCGTTTGCAACAGTTTGGCACCATTTCTGAGTGAATTGCAGAACGTCAGAATTTTGCTGAAATTGTGACCGCGCGGCTTAGGGATTTTTTCAAAAAAAGGTGTTCAGACGTCGAGGGCTAATTCTGTTTCCCTTGATACAAACCCATCTGTTTCCACCGAAAAAGCTTTCAGGGGATCGTTTGCAACAGTTTGGCACCATTTCTGATTGAATTGCAGAACGTCAGATTTTTGCTGAAATTGTGACCGCGCGGCTTAGGGATTTTTTCAAAAAAAGGTGTTCAGACGTCGAGGGCTAATTCTGTTTCCTATGATAAAAACCCATCTGTTTCCACCGAAAAAGCTTTCAGGGGATCGTTTGCAGCAGTTTGGCACCATTTCTGAGTGAATTGCAGAACGTCAGATTTTTGCTGAAATTGTGACCGCGCAGCTCAGGGATTTTTTCAACAAAAGGTGTTCAGACATGGAGGGCTAATTTTGTTTCCCATGATAAAAACCCATCTGTTTCCACCGAAAAAGCTTTCAGGGGATCGTTTGCAACAGTTTGGCACCATTTCTGAGTGAATTGCAGAACGTCAGAATTTTGCTGAAATTGTGACCGCGCGGCTTAGGGATTTTTTCAAAAAAAGGTGTTCAGACGTCGAGGGCTAATTCTGTTTCCCTTGATACAAACCCATCTGTTTCCACCGAAAAAGCTTTCAGGGGATCGTTTGCAACAGTTTGGCACCATTTCTGATTGAATTGCAGAACGTCAGATTTTTGCTGAAATTGTGACCGCGCGGCTTAGGGATTTTTTCAAAAAAAGGTGTTCAGACGTCGAGGGCCAATTCTGTTTCCCATGATACAAACCCATCTGTTTCCACCGAAAAAGCTTTCAGGGGATCGTTTGCAACAGTTTGGCACCATTTCTGAGTGAATTGCAGAACGTCAGAATTTTGCTGAAATTGTGACCGCGCGGCTTAGGGATTTTTTCAAAAAAAGGTGTTCAGACGTCGAGGGCTAATTCTGTTTCCCTTGATACAAACCCATCTGTTTCCACCGAAAAAGCTTTCAGGGGATCGTTTGCAACAGTTTGGCACCATTTCTGATTGAATTGCAGAACGTCAGATTTTTGCTGAAATTGTGACCGCGCGGCTTAGGGATTTTTTCAAAAAAAGGTGTTCAGACGTCGAGGGCTAATTCTGTTTCCTATGATAAAAACCCATCTGTTTCCACCGAAAAAGCTTTCAGGGGATCGTTTGCAGCAGTTTGGCACCATTTCTGAGTGAATTGCAGAACGTCAGATTTTTGCTGAAATTGTGACCGCGCGGCTCAGGGATTTTTTCAACAAAAGGTGTTCAGACATGGAGGGCTAATTTTGTTTCCCATGATAAAAACCCATCTGTTTCCACCGAAAAAGCTTTCAGGGGATCGTTTGCAACAGTTTGGCACCATTTCTGAGTGAATTGCAGAACGTCAGAATTTTGCTGAAATTGTGACCGCGCGGCTTAGGGATTTTTTCAAAAAAAGGTGTTCAGACGTCGAGGGCTAATTCTGTTTCCCTTGATACAAACCCATCTGTTTCCACCGAAAAAGCTTTCACGGGATCGTTTGCAACAGTTTGGCACCATTTCTGATTGAATTGCAGAACGTCAGATTTTTGCTGAAATTGTGACCGCGCGGCTTAGGGATTTTTTCAAAAAAAGGTGTTCAGACGTCGAGGGCTAATTCTGTTTCCTATGATAAAAACCCATCTGTTTCCACCGAAAAAGCTTTCAGTCGATCGTTTGCAACAGTTTGGCACCATTTCGGAGTGAATTGCAGAACGTCAGATTTTTGCTGAAATTGTGACCGCGCGGCTTAGGGATTTTTTCAAAAAAAGGTGTTCAAACATCGAGGGCTAATTCTGTTTCCCATGATAAAAACCCATCTGTTTCCACCGAAAAAGCTTTCAGGGGATCGTTTGCAACAGTTTGGCACCATTTCGGAGTGAATTGCAGAACGTCAGATTTTTGCTGAAATTGTGACCGCGCGGCTTAGGGTTTTTTTCAAAAAAAGGTGTTCAGACATGGAGGGCTAATTTTGTTTCCCATGATAAAAACCCATCTGTTTCCACCGAAAAAGCTTTCAGGGGATCGTTTGCAACAGTTTGGCACCATTTCGGAGTGAATTGCAGAACGTCAGATTTTTGCTGAAATTGTGACCGCGCGGCTTAGGGATTTTTTCAAAAAAAGGTGTTCAAACATCGAGGGCTAATTCTATTTCCCATGATAAAAACCCATCTGTTTCCACCGAAAAAGCTTTCAGGGGATCGTTTGCAGCAGTTTGGCACCATTTCTGAGTGAATTGCAGAACGTCAGATTTTTGCTGAAATTGTGACCGCGCGGCTTAGGGATTTTTTCAACAAAAGGTGTTCAGACATGGAGGGCCAATTCTGTTTCCCATGATAAAAACCCATCTGTTTCCACCGAAAAAGCTTTGAGGGGATCGTTTGCAACAGTTTGGCACCATTTCTGAGTGAATTGCAGAACGTCAGAATTTTGCTGAAATTGTGACCGCGCGGTTTAGGCGTTTTTTCAAAAAAAGGTGTTCAGACGTCAAGGGCTAATTCTGTTTCCCTTGATACAAACCCATCTGTTTCCACCGAAAAAACTTTCAGGGGATCGTTTGCAACAGTTTGGCACCATTTCTGATTGAATTGCAGAACGTCAGATTTTTGCTGAAATGTGACCGCGCGGCTTAGGGATTTTTTCAAAAAAAGGTGTTCAGACGTCGAGGGCAAATTCTGTTTCCTATGATAAAAACCCATCTGTTTCCACCGAAAAAGCTTTCAGTCGATCGTTTGCAATAGTTTGGCACCATTTCTGAGTGAATTGCAGAACGTCAGATTTTTGCTGAAATTGTGACCGCGCGGCTTAGGGATTTTTTCAAAAAAAGGTGTTCAGACGTCGAGGGCTAATTCTGTTTCCTATGATAAAAACCCATCTGTTTCCACCGAAAAAGCTTTCAGGGGATCGTTTGCAGCAGTTTGGCACCATTTCTGAGTGAATTGCAGAACGTCAGATTTTTGCTGAAATTGTGACCGCGCGGCTCAGGGATTTTTTCAACAAAAGGTGTTCAGACATGGAGGGCTAATTTTGTTTCCCATGATAAAAACCCATCTGTTTCCACCGAAAAAGCTTTCAGGGGATCGTTTGCAACAGTTTGGCACCATTTCTGAGTGAATTGCAGAACGTCAGAATTTTGCTGAAATTGTGACCGCGCGGCTTAGGGATTTTTTCAAAAAAAGGTGTTCAGACGTCGAGGGCTAATTCTGTTTCCCTTGATACAAACCCATCTGTTTCCACCGAAAAAGCTTTCACGGGATCGTTTGCAACAGTTTGGCACCATTTCTGATTGAATTGCAGAACGTCAGATTTTTGCTGAAATTGTGACCGCGCGGCTTAGGGATTTTTTCAAAAAAAGGTGTTCAGACGTCGAGGGCTAATTCTGTTTCCTATGATAAAAACCCATCTGTTTCCACCGAAAAAGCTTTCAGTCGATCGTTTGCAATAGTTTGGCACCATTTCTGAGTGAATTGCAGAACTTCCGGTTTTTTGCTGAAATTGTGACCGCGCGGCTTAGGGATTTTTTCAAAAAAACGTGTTCAGACATTGAGGCCTAATTCTGTTTCCCATGATAAAAACCCATCTGTTTTCACCGAAAAAGCTTTCAGGGGATCGTTTGCAACAGTTTGGCACCATTTCGGAGTGAATTGCAGAACGTCAGATTTTTGCTGAAATTGTGACCGCGCGGCTTAGGGATTTTTTCAGAAAAAGGTGTTCAAAAATCGAGGGCTAATTTTGTTTCCCATGATAAAAACCCATCTGTTTCCACAGAAAAAGCTTTCAGGGGATCGTTTGCAACAGTTTGGCACCATTTCTGAGTGAATTGCAGAACGTCAGATTTTTGCTGAAATTGTGACCGCGCGGCTTAGGGATTTTTTCAAAAAAAGGTGTTCAGACATGGAGGGCTAATTTTGTTTCCCATGATCAAAACCCATCTGTTTTCACCGAAAAAGCTTTCAGTCGATCGTTTGCAACAGTTTGGCACCATTTCAGAGCGAATTGCAGAACGTCACATTTTTGCTGAAATTGTGACCGCGCGGCTTAGGGATTTTTTCAAAAAAAGGTGTTCAGACATTGAGGGCTAATTTTGTTTCCCATGATAAAAACCCATCTGTTTCCACCGAAAAAGCTTTCAGGGGATCGTTTGCAACAGTTTGGCACCATTTCTGAGTGAATTGCAGAACGTCAGATTTTTGCTGAAATTTTGACCGCGCGGCTTAGGGATTTTTTCAAAAAAAGGTGTTCAGACATTGAGGGCTAATTTTGTTTCCCATGATAAAAACCCATCTGTTTCCACCGAAAAAGCTTTCAGGGGATCGTTTGCAACAGTTTGGCACCATTTCGGAGTGAATTGCAGAACGTCAGATTTTTGCTGAAATTGTGACCGCGCGGCTTAGGGATTTTTTCAAAAAAAGGTGTTCAAAAATCGAGGGCTAATTTTGTTTCCCATGATAAAAACCCATCTGTTTCCACAGAAAAAGCTTTCAGGGGATCGTTTGCAACAGTTTGGCACCATTTCTGAGTGAATTGCAGAACGTCAGATTTTTGCTGAAATTGTGACCGCGCGGCTTAGGGATTTTTTCAAAAAAAGGTGTTCAGACATGGAGGGCTAATTTTGTTTCCCATGATCAAAACCCATCTGTTTTCACCGAAAAAGCTTTCAGTCGATCGTTTGCAACAGTTTGGCACCATTTCTGAGCGAATTGCAGAACGTCACATTTTTGCTGAAATTGTGACCGCGCGGCTTAGGGATTTTTTCAAAAAAAGGTGTTCAGACATTGAGGGCTAATTTTGTTTCCCATGATAAAAACCCATCTGTTTTCACCGAAAAAGCTTTCAGTCGATCGTTTGCAACAGTTTGGCTCCATTTTTGAATGAATTGCAGAACGTCAGATTTTTGCTGAAATTGTGACCGCGCGGCTTAGGAATTTTTTCAAAAAAGTTGTTTAGATGTCGAGGGCTAATTCTGTTTCCCATGATAAGAACCGATCTGTTTTCACCGGAAAAGCTTTCAGTCGATCGTTTGCAACAGTTTGGCACCATTTCTGAGCGAATTGCAGAACGTCAGATTTTTGCTGAAATTGTGGCCGCGCGGCTTAGGGATTTTTTTAAAAAAAGGTGTTCAGACATTGAGGGCTAATTTTGTTTCCCATGATAAAAACCCATCTGTTTCCACCGAAAAAGCTTTCAGTCGATCGTTTGCAACAGTTTGGCACCATTTCTGAGTGAATTGCAGAACGTCAGATTTTTGCTGAAATTGTGACCGCGCGGGTTAGGGATTTTTTCAAAAAAAGGTGTTCAGACATTGAGGGCTAATTTTGTTTCCCATGATAAAAACCCATCTGTTTCCACCGAAAAAGCTTTCAGGGCATCGTTTGCAACAGTTTGGCACCATTTCTGAGTGAATTGCAGAATGTCAGATTTTTGCTGAAATTGTGACCGCGCGGCTTAGGGATTTTTTCAAAAAAAGTTGTTTAGACGTCGAGGGCTAATTCTGTTTCCCATGATACAAACCCATCTGTTTCCACCGAAAAAGCTTTCAGTCGATCGTTTGCAACAGTTTGGCTCCATTTTTGAATGAATTGCAGAACGTCAGATTTTTGCTGAAATTGTGACCGCGCGGCTTAGGGATTTTTTCAAAAAAAGTTGTTCAGACGTTGAGGGCTAATTCTGTTTCCCATGATAAAAACCCATCTGTTTTCACCGAAAAAGCTTTCAGTCGATCGTTTGCAACAGTTTGGCACCATTTCTGAGCGAATTGCAGAACATCAGATTTTTGCTGAAATTGTGACCGCGCGGCTTCGGAATTTTTTCAAAAAAATTGTTTAGACGTCGAGGGCTAATTCTGTTTCCCATGATAAGAACCGATCTGTTTTCACCGGAAAAGCTTTCAGTCGATCGTTTGCAACAGTTTGGCACCATTTCTGAGTGAATTGCAGAACGTCAGATTTTTGCTGAAATTGTGACCGCGCGGCTTAGGGATTTTTTCAAAAAAAGGTGTTCAGACATGGAGGGCTAATTTTGTTTCCCATGATCAAAACCCATCTGTTTTCACCGAAAAAGCTTTCAGTCGATCGTTTGCAACAGTTTGGCACCATTTCTGAGCGAATTGCAGAACGTCACATTTTTGCTGAAATTGTGACCGCGCGGCTTAGGGATTTTTTCAAAAAAAGGTGTTCAGACATTGAGGGCTAATTTTGTTTCCCATGATAAAAACCCATCTGTTTCCACCGAAAAAGCTTTCAGGGGATCGTTTGCAACAGTTTGGCACCATTTCTGAGTGAATTGCAGAACGTCAGATTTTTGCTGAAATTTTGACCGCGCGGCTTAGGGATTTTTTCAAAAAAAGGTGTTCAGACATTGAGGGCTAATTTTGTTTCCCATGATAAAAACCCATCTGTTTCCACCGAAAAAGCTTTCAGGGGATCGTTTGCAACAGTTTGGCACCATTTCTGAGTGAATTGCAGAACGTCAGATTTTTGCTGAAATTGTGACCGCGCGGCTTAGGGATTTTTTCAAAAAAAGTTGTTTAGACGTCGAGGGCTAATTCTGTTTCCCATGATACAAACCCATCTGTTTCCACCGAAAAAGCTTTCAGTCGATCGTTTGCAACAGTTTGGCTCCATTTTTGAATGAATTGCAGAACATCAGATTTTTGCTGAAATTGTGACCGCGCGGCTTAGGAATTTTTTCAAAAAAGTTGTTTAGATGTCGAGGGCTAATTCTGTTTCCCATGATAAGAACCGATCTGTTTTCACCGGAAAAGCTTTCAGTCGATCGTTTGCAACAGTTTGGCACCATTTCTGAGCGAATTGCAGAACGTCAGATTTTTGCTGAAATTGTGGCCGCGCGGCTTAGGGATTTTTTCAAAAAAAGGTGTTCAGACATTGAGGGCTAATTTTGTTTCCCATGATAAAAACCCATCTGTTTCCACCGAAAAAGCTTTCAGTCGATCGTTTGCAACAGTTTGGCACCATTTCTGAGTGAATTGCAGAACGTCAGATTTTTGCTGAAATTGTGACCGCGCGGGTTAGGGATTTTTTCAAAAAAAGGTGTTCAGACATTGAGGGCTAATTTTGTTTCCCATGATAAAAACCCATGTGTTTCCACCGAAAAAGCTTTCAGGGCATCGTTTGCAACAGTTTGGCACCATTTCTGAGTGAATTGCAGAATGTCAGATTTTTGCTGAAATTGTGACCGCGCGGCTTAGGGATTTTTTCAAAAAAAGTTGTTTAGACGTCGAGGGCTAATTCTGTTTCCCATGATACAAACCCATCTGTTTCCACCGAAAAAGCTTTCAGTCGATCGTTTGCAACAGTTTGGCACCATTTCTGAGTGAATTGCAGAACGTCAGAATTTTGCTGAAATTGTGACCGCGCGGCTTAGGGATTTTTTCAAAAAAATGTGTTCAGACATGGAGGGCTAATTTTGTTTCCCATGATAAAAACCCATCTGTTTTCACCGAAAAAGCTTTCAGTCGATCGTTTGCAACAGTTTGGCTCCATTTCTGAGTGAATTGCAGAACGTCAGAATTTTGCTGAAATTGTGGCCGCGCGGCTTAGGGATTTTTTCAAAAAAAGGTGTTCAGACATTGAGGGCTAATTTTGTTTCCCATGATAAAAACCCATCTGTTTCCACCGAAAAAGCTTTCAGTCGATCGTTTGCAACAGTTTGGCACCATTTCTGAGTGAATTGCAGAACGTCAGATTTTTGCTGAAATTGTGACCGCGCGGCTTAGGGATTTTTTCAAAAAAAGGTGTTCAGACATGGAGGGCTAATTTTGTTTCCCATGATAAAAACCCATCTGTTTTCACCGAAAAAGCTTTCAGTCGATCATTTGCAACAGTTTGGCACCATTTCTGAGCGAATTGCAGAACGTCAGATTTTTGCTGAAATTGTGACCGCGCGGCTTAGGGATTTTTTCAAAAAAAGGTGTTCAGACATTGAGGGCTAATTTTGTTTCCCATGATAAAAACCCATCTGTTTCCACCGAGAAAGCTTTCAGTCGATCGTTTGCAACAGTTTGGCTCCATTTTTGAATGAATTGCAGAACGTCAGATTTTTGCTGAAATTGTGACCGCGCGGCTTAGGGATTTTTTCAAAAAAAGTTGTTCAGACGTCGAGGGCTAATTCTGTTTCCCATGATAAAAACCCATCTGTTTCCACCGAAAAAGCTTTCAGTCGATCGTTTGCAACAGTTTCGCACGATTTCTGAGTGAATTGCAGAACGTCAGATTTTTGCTGAAATTGTGACCGCGCGGCTTCGGAATTTTTTCAAAAAAGTTGTTTAGACGTCGAGGGCTAATTCTGTTTCCCATGATAAGAACCGATCTGTTTTCACCGGAAAAGCTTTCAGTCGATCGTTTGCAACAGTTTGGCACCATTTCTGAGTGAATTGCAGAATGTCAGATTTTTGCTGAAATTGTGACCGCGCGGCTTAGGGATTTTTTCAAAAAAAGTTATTCAGACATCGAGGGCTAATTCTGTTTCTCATGATAAAAACCCATCTGTTTCCACCGAAAAAGCTTTCAGTCGATCGTTTGCAACAGTTTGGCACCATTTCTGAGTGAATTGCAGAACGTCAGAATTTTGCTGAAATTGTGACCGCGCGGCTTAGGGATTTTTTCAAAAAAAGTTGTTCAGACGTCGAGGGCTAATTCTGTTTCCCATGATACAAACCCATCTGTTTCCACCGAAAAAGCTTTCAGGGGATTGTTTGCAACAGTTTGGCACGATTTTTGAGTGAATTGCAGAATGTCAGATTTTTGCTGAAATTGTGACCGCGCGGCTTAGGGATTTTTTCAAAAAAATGTGTTCAGACATGGAGGGCTAATTTTGTTTCCCATGATTAAAACCCATCTGTTTTCACCGAAAAAGCTTTCAGTCGATCGTTTGCAACAGTTTGGCACCATTTCTGAGCGAATTGCAGAACGTCAGATTTTTGCTGAAATTGTGACCGCGCGGCTTAGGGATTTTTTCAAAAAAAGTTGTTCAGACGTCGAGGGCTAATTCTGTTTCCCATGATACAAACCCATCTGTTTCCACCGAAAAAGCTTTCAGTCGATCGTTTGGAACAGTTTGGCACCATTTCTGAGTGAATTGCATAATGTCAGATTTTTGCTGAAATTGTGACCGCGCGGCTTAGGGATTTTTTCAAAAAAAGTTGTTCAGACGTCAAGGGCTAATTCTGTTTCCCATGATACAAACCCATCTGTTTTCACCGAAAAAGCTTTCAGGGGATCATTTGCAACAGTTTGGCACCATTTCTGAGTGAATTGCAGAACGTCAGATTTTTGCTGAAATTGTGATCGCGCGGCTTAGGGATTGTTTCAAAAAAGTTTTTTAGACGTCAAGGGCTAATTCTGTTTCCCATGATAAAAACCGATCTGTTTTCACAGAAAAAGCTTTCAGTCGATCGTTTGCAACAGTTTGGCACCATTTCTGAGTGAATTGCAGAACGTCAGATTTTTGCTGAAATTGTGACCGCGCGGCTTAGGGATTTTTTCAAAAAAAGTTATTCAGACATCGAGGGCTAATTCTGTTTCCCATGATAAAAACCCATCTGTTTCCACCGAAAAAGCTTTCAGTCGATCGTTTGCAACAGTTTCGCACGATTTCTGAGTGAATTGCAGAACGTCAGATTTTTGCTGAAATTGTGACCGCGCGGCTTCGGAATTTTTTCAAAAAAGTTGTTTAGACGTCGAGGGCTAATTCTGTTTCCCATGATAAGAACCGATCTGTTTTCACCGGAAAAGCTTTCAGTCGATCGTTTGCAACAGTTTGGCACCATTTCTGAGTGAATTGCAGAATGTCAGATTTTTGCTGAAATTGTGACTGCGCGGCTTAGGGATTTTTTCAAAAAAAGTTATTCAGACATCGAGGGCTAATTCTGTTTCTCATGATAAAAACCCATCTGTTTCCACCGAAAAAGCTTTCAGTCGTCGTTTGCAACAGTTTGGCACCATTTCTGAGTGAATTGCAGAACGTCAGAATTTTGCTGAAATTGTGACCGCGCGGCTTAGGGATTTTTTCAAAAAAAGTTGTTCAGACGTCGAGGGCTAATTCTGTTTCCCATGATACAAACCCATCTGTTTCCACCGAAAAAGCTTTCAGGGGATTGTTTGCAACAGTTTGGCACGATTTTTGAGTGAATTGCAGAATGTCAGATTTTTGCTGAAATTGTGACCGCGCGGCTTAGGGATTTTTTCAAAAAAATGTGTTCAGACATGGAGGGCTAATTTTGTTTCCCATGATTAAAACCCATCTGTTTTCACCGAAAAAGCTTTCAGTCGATCGTTTGCAACAGTTTGGCACCATTTCTGAGCGAATTGCAGAACGTCAGATTTTTGCTGAAATTGTGACCGCGCGGCTTAGGGATTTTTTCAAAAAAAGTTGTTCAGACGTCGAGGGCTAATTCTGTTTCCCATGATACAAACCCATCTGTTTCCACCGAAAAAGCTTTCAGTCGATCGTTTGGAACAGTTTGGCACCATTTCTGAGTGAATTGCATAATGTCAGATTTTTGCTGAAATTGTGACCGCGCGGCTTAGGGATTTTTTCAAAAAAAGTTGTTCAGACGTCAAGGGCTAATTCTGTTTCCCATGATACAAACCCATCTGTTTTCACCGAAAAAGCTTTCAGGGGATCATTTGCAACAGTTTGGCACCATTTCTGAGTGAATTGCAGAACGTCAGAATTTTGCTGAAATTGTGATCGCGCGGCTTAGGGATTGTTTCAAAAAAGTTTCTTAGACGTCGAGGGCTAATTCTGTTTCCCATGATAAAAACCGATCTGTTTTCACAGAAAAAGCTTTCAGTCGATCGTTTGCAACAGTTTGGCACCATTTCTGAGTGAATTGCAGAACGTCAGATTTTTGCTGAAATTGTGACTGCGCGGCTTAGGGATTTTTTCAAAAAAAGTTATTCAGACATCGAGGGCTAATTCTGTTTCCCATGATAAAAACCCATCTGTTTCCACCGAAAAAGCTTTCAGTCGATCGTTTGCAACAGTTTGGCACCATTTCTGAGTGAATTGCAGAACGTCAGAATTTTGCTGAAATTGTGACCGCGCGGCTTAGGGATTTTTTCAAAAAAAGTTGTTCAGACGTCGAGGGCTAATTCTGTTTCCCATGATACAAACCCATCTGTTTCCACCGAAAAAGCTTTCAGGGGATCGTTTGCAACAGTTTGGCACGATTTTTGAGTGAATTGCAGAACGTCAGATTTTTGCTGAAATTGTGACCGCGCGGCTTAGGGATTTTTTCAAAAAAGGTGTTCAGACATGGAGGGCTAATTTTGTTTCCCATGATAAAAACCCATCTGTTTTCACCGAAAAAGCTTTCAGTCGATCGTTTGCAACAGTTTGGCACCATTTCTGAGCGAATTGCAGAACGTCAGATTTTTGCTGAAATTGTGACCGCGCGGCTTAGGGATTTTTTCAAAAAAAGGTGTTCAGACATTGAGGGCTAATTTTGTTTCCCATGATAAAAACCCATCTGTTTCCACCGAAAAAGCTTTCAGGGGATCGTTTGCAACAGTTTGGCACCATTTCTGAGTGAATTGCAGAACGTCAGATTTTTGCTGAAATTGTGACCGCGCGGCTTAGGGATTTTTTCAATAAAAGTTGTTTAGACGTCGAGGGCTAATTCTGTTTCCCATGATACAAACCCATCTGTTTTCACCGAAAAAGCTTTCAGTCGATCGTTTGCAACAGTTTGGCTCCATTTTTGAATGAATTGCAGAACGTCAGATTTTTGCTGAAATTGTGACCGCGCGGCTTAGGGATTTTTTCAAAAAAAGTTGTTCAGACATGGAGGGCTAATTTTGTTTCCCATGATAAAAACCCATCTGTTTTCACCGAAAAAGCTTTCAGTCGATCATTTGCAACAGTTTGGCACCATTTCTGAGCGAATTGCAGAACGTCAGATTTTTGCTGAAATTGTGACCGCGCGGCTTAGGGATTTTTTCAAAAAAAGGTGTTCAGACATTGAGGGCTAATTTTGTTTCCCATGATAAAAACCCATCTGTTTCCACCGAGAAAGCTTTCAGTCGATCGTTTGCAACAGTTTGGCTCCATTTTTGAATGAATTGCAGAACGTCAGATTTTTGCTGAAATTGTGACCGCGCGGCTTAGGGATTTTTTCAAAAAAAGTTGTTCAGACGTCGAGGGCTAATTCTGTTTCCCATGATAAAAACCCATCTGTTTCCACCGAAAAAGCTTTCAGTCGATCGTTTGCAACAGTTTGGCACGATTTCTGAGTGAATTGCAGAACGTCAGATTTTTGCTGAAATTGTGACCGCGCGGCTTCGGAATTTTTTCAAAAAAGTTGTTTAGACGTCGAGGGCTAATTCTGTTTCCCATGATAAAAACCGATCTGTTTTCACCGGAAAAGCTTTCAGTCGATCGTTTGCAACAGTTTGGCACCATTTCTGAGCGAATTGCAGAACGTCAGATTTTTGCTGAAATTGTGACCGCGCGGCTTAGGGATTTTTTCAAAAAAAGGTGTTCAGACATTGAGGGCTAATTTTGTTTCCCATGATAAAAACCCATCTGTTTCCACCGAGAAAGCTTTCAGTCGATCGTTTGCAACAGTTTGGCTCCATTTTTGAATGAATTGCAGAACGTCAGATTTTTGCTGAAATTGTGACCGCGCGGCTTAGGGATTTTTTCAAAAAAAGTTGTTCAGACGTCGAGGGCTAATTCTGTTTCCCATGATAAAAACCCATCTGTTTCCACCGAAAAAGCTTTCAGTCGATCGTTTGCAACAGTTTCGCACGATTTCTGAGTGAATTGCAGAACGTCAGATTTTTGCTGAAATTGTGACCGCGCGGCTTCGGAATTTTTTCAAAAAAGTTGTTTAGACGTCGAGGGCTAATTCTGTTTCCCATGATAAGAACCGATCTGTTTTCACCGGAAAAGCTTTCAGTCGATCGTTTGCAACAGTTTGGCACCATTTCTGAGTGAATTGCAGAATGTCAGATTTTTGCTGAAATTGTGACCGCGCGGCTTAGGGATTTTTTCAAAAAAAGTTATTCAGACATCGAGGGCTAATTCTGTTTCTCATGATAAAAACCCATCTGTTTCCACCGAAAAAGCTTTCAGTCGATCGTTTGCAACAGTTTGGCACCATTTCTGAGTGAATTGCAGAACGTCAGAATTTTGCTGAAATTGTGACCGCGCGGCTTAGGGATTTTTTCAAAAAAAGTTGTTCAGACGTCGAGGGCTAATTCTGTTTCCCATGATACAAACCCATCTGTTTCCACCGAAAAAGCTTTCAGGGGATTGTTTGCAACAGTTTGGCACGATTTTTGAGTGAATTGCAGAATGTCAGATTTTTGCTGAAATTGTGACCGCGCGGCTTAGGGATTTTTTCAAAAAAATGTGTTCAGACATGGAGGGCTAATTTTGTTTCCCATGATTAAAACCCATCTGTTTTCACCGAAAAAGCTTTCAGTCGATCGTTTGCAACAGTTTGGCACCATTTCTGAGCGAATTGCAGAACGTCAGATTTTTGCTGAAATTGTGACCGCGCGGCTTAGGGATTTTTTCAAAAAAAGTTGTTCAGACGTCGAGGGCTAATTCTGTTTCCCATGATACAAACCCATCTGTTTCCACCGAAAAAGCTTTCAGTCGATCGTTTGGAACAGTTTGGCACCATTTCTGAGTGAATTGCATAATGTCAGATTTTTGCTGAAATTGTGACCGCGCGGCTTAGGGATTTTTTCAAAAAAAGTTGTTCAGACGTCAAGGGCTAATTCTGTTTCCCATGATACAAACCCATCTGTTTTCACCGAAAAAGCTTTCAGGGGATCATTTGCAACAGTTTGGCACCATTTCTGAGTGAATTGCAGAACGTCAGATTTTTGCTGAAATTGTGATCGCGCGGCTTAGGGATTGTTTCAAAAAAGTTTTTTAGACGTCGAGGGCTAATTCTGTTTCCCATGATAAAAACCGATCTGTTTTCACAGAAAAAGCTTTCAGTCGATCGTTTGCAACAGTTTGGCACCATTTCTGAGTGAATTGCAGAACGTCAGATTTTTGCTGAAATTGTGACC
>NW_028148662.1:0-97695 GCF_965153285.1 Podarcis tiliguerta | reverse complement strand
CTTTCAGGGGAGCATTGGCAACCGTTGGGCACCATTTTTGAGTGAATTCCCGAAAGTCAGATTTTTTCTGAAATTGTGACCCCGGGGCTTAGGGATTTTTTCAAAAAAAAAATTTCTACCGGTTAAGTTGTCGAGGGCTGATTTCTTGTCCTGTGATAAAAAGCCTTCTGTTTCGACGGCCAAACCTTTCAGGGGAGCATTGGCAACCGTTGGGCACCATTTTTGAGTGAATTCCCGAAAGTCAAATTTTTTCTGAAATTGTGACCCCGGGGCTTAGGGATTTTTTTTAAAAAAAAATTTCTGCCGGTTAAGTTGTCGAGGGCTGATTTCTTGTCCTGTGATAAAAAGCCTTCTGTTTCGACGGCCAAACCTTTCAGGGGAGCATTGGCAACCGTTGGGCACCATTTTTGAGTGAATTCCCGAAAGTCAGATTTTTTCTGAAATTGTGACCCCGGGGCTTAGGGATTTTTTCAAAAAAAAAAATTCTGCCGGTTAAGTTGTCGAGGGCTGATTTCTTGTCCTGTGATAAAAAGCCTTCTGTTTCGACGGCCAAACCTTTCAGGGGAGCATTTGCAACCGTTGGGCACCGTTTTTGAGTGAATTCCCCAAAGTCAGATTTTTTCTGAAATTGTGACCCCGGGGCTTAGGGATTTTTTCAAAAAAAAAATTTCTGCCGGTTAAGTTCTCGAGCTCTGATTTCTTGTCCTGTGATAAAAAGCCTACTGTTTCGACCGCCAAACCTTTCAGGGGAGCATCTGCAACCGTTGGGCACCATTTTTGATAGAATTCCCGAAAGTCAGATTTTTTCTGAAATTGTGACCCCGGGGCTTAGGGATTTTTTCAAAAAAAAAATTTCTGCCGGTTAAGTTCTCGAGCTCTGATTTCTTGTCCTGTGATAAAAAGCCTTCTGTTTCGACCGCCAAACCTTTCAGGGGAGCATCTGCAACCGTTGGGCACCATTTTTGAGTGAATTCCCGAAAGTCAGATTTTTTCTGAAATTGTGACCCCGGGGCTTAGGGATTTTTTCAAAAAAAAAATTTCTGCCGGTTAAGTTGTTGAGGGCTGATTTCTTGTCCTGTGATAAAAAGCCTTCTTTTTCGATGGCTAAACCTTTCAGGGGAGCATCTGCAACCGTTGAGCACCATTTTTGAGTGAATTCCCGAAAGTCAGATTTTTTCTGAAATTGTGACCCCGGGGCTTAGGGATTTTTTCAAAAAAAAATTTCTGCCGGTTAAGTTGTCGAGGGCTGATTTCTTGTCCTGTGATAAAAAGGCTTCTGTTTCGACGGCCAAACCTTTCAGGGGAGCATTTGCAACCGTTGGGCACCATTTTTGAGTGAATTCCCGAAAGTCAGATTTTTTCTGAAATTGTGACCCCGAGGCTTAGGGATTTTTTCAAAAAAAAAATTTCTGCCGGTTAAGTTATCGAGGGCTGATTTCTTGTCCTATGATAAAAAGCGTTCTGCTTCGACGGCCAAACCTTTCAGGGGAGCATTTGCAACCGTTGGGCACCGTTTTTGAGTGAATTCCCGAAAGTCAGATTTTTTCTGAAATTGTGACCCCGGGGCTTAGGGATTTTTTTCAAAAAAAAAAATTTCTGCCGGTTAAGTTGTTGAGGGCTGATTTCTTGTCCTGTGATAAAAAGCCTTCTGTTTCGACGGCCAAACCTTTCAGGGGAGCATTTGCAACCGTTGGGCACCATTTTTGAGTGAATTTTTCAAAAAAAAAACATTTCTGCCGGTTAAGTTGTCGAGGGCTGATTTCTTGTCCTGTGATAAAAAGCCTTCTGTTTCGACCGCCAAATCTTTCAGGGGAGCATTTGCAACCGTTGGGCACCATTTTTGAGTGAATTCCCGAAAGTCAGATTTTTTATGAAATTGTGACCCCGGGGCTTAGGGATTTTTTCAAAAAAAAAATTTCTGCCGGTTAAGTTGTCGAGGGCTGATTTCTTGTCCTGTGATAAAAAGCCTTCTGTTTCGACGGCCAAACCTTTCAGGGGAGCATTTGCAAACGTTGGGCACCATTTTTGAGTGAATTCCCGTGAAGTCAGATTTTTTCTGAAATTGTGACCCCGGGGCTTAGGGATTTTTTCAAAAAAATATTTTTCTGCTGGTTAAGTTCTCGAGCTCTGATTTCTTGTCCTGTGATAAAAAGCCTTCTGTTTCGACCACCAAACCTTTCAGGGGAGCATCTGCAACCGTTGGGCACCATTTTTGAGTGAATTCCCGAAAGTCAGATTTTTTCTGAAATTGTGACCCCGGGGCTTAGGGATTTTTTCAAAAAAAAAAATTCTGCCGGTTAAGTTGTCGAGGGCTGATTTCTTGTCCTGTGATAAAAAGCCTTCTGTTTCGACGGCCAAACCTTTCAGGGGAGCATTTGCAACCGCTGGGCACCATTTTTGAGTGAATTCCCGAAAGTCAGATTTTTTTCTGAAATTGTGACCCCGGGGCTTAGGGATTTTTTCAAAAAAAAAAATTCTACCGGTTAAGTTGTCGAGGGCTGATTTCTTGTCCTGTGATAAAAAGCCTTCTGTTTCGACGGCTAAACCTTTCAGGGGAGCATTGGCAACCGTTGGGCACCATTTTTGAGTGAATTCCCGAAAGTCAGATTTTTTCTGAAATTGTGACCCCGGGGCTTAGGGATTTTTTCAAAAAAAAAATTCTGCCGGTTAAGTTATCAAGGGCTGTCTTCTTGTCCTGTGATAAAAAGCCTTCTGTTTCGACCGCCAAACCTTTCAGGGGAGCATTTGCAACCGTTGGGCACCATTTTTGAGTGAATTCCCGAAAGTCAGATTTTTTCTGAAATTGTGACCCCGAGGCTTAGGGATTTTTTCAAAAAAAAAATTTCTGCCGGTTAAGTTATCGAGGGCTGATTTCTTGTCCTATGATAAAAAGCGTTCTGTTTCGACGGCCAAACCTTTCAGGGGAGCATTTGCAACCGTTGGGCACCATTTTTGAGTGAATTCCCGAAAGTCAGATTTTTTCTGAAATTGTGACCCCGGGGCTTAGGAATTTTTTTCAAAAAAAAAATTTCTGCCGGTTAAGTTGTTGAGGGCTGATTTCTTGTCCTGTGATAAAAAGCCTTCTGTTTCGACGGCCAAACCTTTCAGGGGAGCATTTGCAACCGTTGGGCACCATTTTTGAGTGAATTTTTCAAAAAAAAAAAAATTTCTGCCGGTTAAGTTGTCGAGGGCTGATTTCTTGTCCTGTGATAAAAAGCCTTCTGTTTCGACGGCTAAACCTTTCAGGGGAGCATTGGCAACCGTTGGGCACCATTTTTGAGTGAATTCCCGAAAGTCAGATTTTTTCTGAAATTGTGACCCCGGGGCTTAGGGATTTTTTCAAAAAAAAAAATTCTGCCGGTTAAGTTATCAAGGGCTGTCTTCTTGTCCTGTGATAAAAAGCCTTCTGTTTCGACCGCCAAACCTTTCAGGGGAGCATTTGCAACCGTTGGGCACCATTTTTGAGTGAATTCCCGAAAGTCAGATTTTTTCTGAAATTGTGACCCCGAGGCTTAGGGATTTTTTCAAAAAAAAAAATTCTGCCGGTTAAGTTATCGAGGGCTGATTTCTTGTCCTATGATAAAAAGCGTTCTGTTTCGACGGCCAAACCTTTCAGGGGAGCATTTGCAACCGTTGGGCACCATTTTTGAGTGAATTCCCGAAAGTCAGATTTTTTATGAAATTGTGACCCCGGGGCTTAGGGATTTTTTTCAAAAAAAAAATTTCTGCCGGTTAAGTTGTCGAGGGCTGATTTCTTGTCCTGTGATAAAAAGCCTTCTGTTTCGACGGCCAAACCTTTCAGGGGAGCATTTGCAACCGTTGGGCACCATTTTTGAGTGAATTCCCGTGAAGTCAGATTTTTTCTGAAATTGTGACCCCGGGGCTTAGGGATTTTTTCAAAAAAAATTTTCTGCCGGTTAAGTTGTCGAGGGCTGATTTCTTGTCCTGTGATAAAAAGCCTTCTGTCTCGACCGCCAAACCTTTCAGGGGAGCATTTGCAACCGTTGGGCACCATTTTTGAGTGAATTTCCGAAAGTCAGATTTTTTCTGAAATTGTGACCCCGGGGCTTAGGGATTTTTTCAAAAAAAAAAATTCTGCCGGTTAAGTTGTCGAGGGCTGATTTCTTGTCCTGTGATAAAAAGCCTTCTGTTTCGACGGCCAAACCTTTCAGGGGAGCATTTGCAACCGTTGGGCACCATTTTTGAGTGAATTACCGTGAAGTCAGAATTTTTCTGAAATTGTGACCCCGGGGCTTAGGGATTTTTTTAAAAAATATCTTTCTGCCGGTTAAGTTCTCGAGCTCTGATTTCTTGTCCTGTGATAAAAAGCCTTCTGTTTCGACCACCAAACCTTTCAGGGGAGCATCTGCAACCGTTGGGCACCATTTTTGAGTGAATTCCCGAAAGTCAGATTTTTTCTGAAATTGTGACCCCGGGGCTTTGGGCTTTTTTTAAAAAAAAAAAAAAAATTCTGCCAGCTAAGTTCTCGAGGGCTGATTTCTTGTCCTGTGATAAAAAGCCTTCTGTTTCGAGCGCCAAACCTTTCAGGGGAGCAAGTGCAACCGTTGGGCACCATTTTTGAGTGAATTCCCGAAAGTCAGATTTTTTATGAAATTGTGACCCCGGGGCTTAGGGATTTTTTAAAAAAAAATTTTTCTGCCGGTTAAGTTCTCGAGCTCTGATTTCTTGTCCTGTGATAAAAAGCCTTCTGTTTCGACCGCCAAACCTTTCAGGGGAGCATCTGCAACTGTTGGGCACCATTTTTGAGTGAATTCCCGAAAGTCAGATTTGTTCTGAGATTGTGACCCCGGGGCTTAGAGATTTTTTCATAAAAAAAATTTCTGCCGGTTAAGTTGTCGAGGGCTGAATTCTTGTCCTGTGATAAAAAGCCTTCTGTTTCGAAGGCCAAACCTTTCAGGGGAGCATTTGCAACCGTTGGGCACCATTTTTGAGTGAATTCCCGTGAAGTCAGATTTTTTCTGAAATTGTGACCCCGGGGCTTATGGATTTTTTCAAAAAAATATTTTTCTGCCGGTTAAGTTCTCGAGCTCTGATTTCTTGTCCTGTGATAAAAAGCCTTCTGTTTCGACCACCAAACCTTTCAGGGGAGCATCTGCAACCGTTGGGCACCATTTTTGAGTGAATTCCCGAAAGTCAGATTTTTTCTGAAATTGTGACCCCGGGGCTTAGGGATTTTTTCAAAAAAAAAATTTCTGCCGGTTAAGTTGTCGAGGGCTGATTTCTTGTCCTGTGATAAAAAGCCTTCTGTTTCGACGGCCAAACCTTTCAGGGGAGCATTTGCAACCGTTGGGCACCATTTTTGAGTGAATTCCCGAAAGTCAGATTTTTTCTGAAATTGTGACCCCGGGGCTTAGGGATTTTTTCAAAAAAAAAAATTCTACCGGTTAAGTTGTCGAGGGCTGATTTCTTGTCCTGTGATAAAAAGCCTTCTGTCTCGACCGCCAAACCTTTCAGGGGAGCATTTGCAACCGTTGGGCACCATTTTTGAGTGAATTTCCGAAAGTCAGATTTTTTCTGAAATTGTGACCCCGGGGCTTAGGGATTTTTTCAAAAAAAAAAATTCTGCCGGTTAAGTTGTCGAGGGCTGATTTCTTGTCCTGTGATAAAAAGCCTTCTGTTTCGATGGCCAAACCTTTCAGGGGAGCATTTGCAACCGTTGGGCACCATTTTTGAGTGAATTACCGTGAAGTCAGAATTTTTCTGAAATTGTGACCCGGGGGCTTAGGGATTTTTTTAAAAAATATTTTTCTGCCGGTTAAGTTGTCGAGGGCTGATTTCTTGTCCTGTGATAAAAAGCCTTCTGTTTCGACGGCCAAACCTTTCAGGGGAGCATCTGCAACCGTTGGGCACCATTTTTGAGTGAATTCCCGAAAGTCAGATTTTTTCTGAAATTGTGACCCCGGGGCTTAGGGATTTTTTCAAAAAAAAAAAAATTTCTGCCGGTTAAGTTATCGAGGGCTGATTTCTTGTCCTGTGATAAAAAGCCTTCTGTTTCGACCGCCAAACCTTTCAGGGGAGCATTGGCAACCGCTGGGCACCATTTTTGAGTGAACTCCCGAAAGTCAGATTTTTTATAAAATTGTGACCCCGGGGCTTAGGGATTTTTTCAAAAAAAAAATTTCTGCCGGTTAAGTTGTCGAGGGCTGATTTCTTGTCCTGTGATAAAAAGCCTTCTGATTCGACGGCCAAACCTTTCAGGGGAGCATTTGCAACCGTTGGACACCATTTTTGAGTGAATTCCCGAAAGTCAGATTTTTTCTGAAATTGTGACCCCGGGGCTTAGGGATTTTTTTCAAAAAAAAAATTTCTGCCGGTTAAGTTGTTGAGGGCTGATTTCTTGTCCTGTGATAAAAAGCCTTCTGTTTCGACGGCCAAACCTTTCAGGGGAGCATTTGTAACCGTTGGGCACCGTTTTTGAGTGAATTCCCGAAAGTCAGATTTTTTCTGAAATTGTGACCCCGGGGCTTAGGGATTTTTTCAAAAAAAAAATTTCTACCGGTTAAGTTGTCGAGGGCTGATTTCTTGTTCTGTGATAAAAAGCCTTCTGTTTCGACGGCCAAACCTTTCAGGGGAGCATTGGCAACCGTTGGGCACCATTTTTGAGTGAATTCCCGAAAGTCAAATTTTTTCTGAAATTGTGACCCCGGGGCTTAGGGATTTTTTCAAAAAAAAAATTTCTGCCGGTTAAGTTGTCGAGGGCTGATTTCTTGTCCTGTGATAAAAAGCCTTCTGTTTCGACGGCCAAACCTTTCAGGGGAGCATTGGCAACCGTTGGGCACCATTTTTGAGTGAATTCCCGAAAGTCAGATTTTTTCTGAAATTGTGACCCCGGGGCTTAGGGATTTTTTCAAAAAAAAAAATTCTGCCGGTTAAGTTGTCGAGGGCTGATTTCTTGTCCTGTGATAAAAAGCCTTCTGTTTCGACGGCCAAACCTTTCAGGGGAGCATTTGCAACCGTTGGGCACCGTTTTTGAGTGAATTCCCCAAAGTCAGATTTTTTCTGAAATTGTGACCCCGGGGCTTAGGGATTTTTTCAAAAAAAAAATTTCTGCCGGTTAAGTTCCAGAGCTCTGATTTCTTGTCCTGTGATAAAAAGCCTACTGTTTCGACCGCCAAACCTTTCAGGGGAGCATCTGCAACCGTTGGGCACCATTTTTGAGTGAATTCCCGAAAGTCAGATTTTTTCTGAAATTGTGACCCCGGGGCTTAGGGATTTTTTCAAAAAAAAAATTTCTGCCGGTTAAGTGGTCGAGGGCTGATTTCTCGTCCTGTGATAAAAAGCCTTCTGTTTCGACGGCCAAACCTTTCAGGGGAGCATTTGCAACCGTTGGGCACCATTTTTGAGTGAATTCCCGAAAGTCAGATTTTTTCTGAAATTGTGACCCCGGGGCTTAGGGATTTTTTTCAAAAAAAAAAAATTCTGCCGGTTAAGTTGTTGAGGGCTGATTTCTTGTCCTGTGATAAAAAGCCTTCTGTTTCGACGGCCAAACCTTTCAGGGGAGCATTTGCAACCGTTGGGCACCGTTTTTGAGTGAATTCCCGAAAGTCAGATTTTTTCTGAAATTGTGACCCCGGGGCTTAGGGATTTTTTCAAAAAAAAAATTTCTGCCGGTTAAGTTCTCGAGCTCTGATTTCTTGTCCTGTGATAAAAAGCCTTCTGTTTCGACCGCCAAACCTTTCAGGGGAGCATCTGCAACCGTTTGGCACCATTTTTGAGTGAATTCCCGAAAGTCAGATTTTTTCTGAAATTGTGACCCCGGGGCTTAGGGATTTTTTCAAAAAAAAAAATTCTGCCGGTTAAGTTGTTGAGGGCTGATTTCTTGTCCTGTGATAAAAAGCCTTCTGTTTCGATGGCTAAACCTTTCAGGGGAGCATCTGCAACCGTTGAGCACCATTTTTGAGTGAATTCCCGAAAGTAAGCTTTTTTCTGAAATTGTGACCCCGGGGCTTAGGGATTTTTTCAAAAAAAAATTTCTGCCGGTTAAGTTGTCGAGGGCTGATTTCTTGTCCTGTGATAAAAAGGCTTCTGTTTCGATGGCCAAACCTTTCAGGGGAGCATTTGCAACCGTTGGGCACCATTTTTGAGTGAATTCCCGAAAGTCAGATTTTTTCTGAAATTGTGACCCCGGGGCTTAGGGATTTTTTCAAAAAAAAAAATTCTACCGGTTAAGTTGTCGAGGGCTGATTTCTTGTCCTGTGATAAAAAGCCTTCTGTTTCGACGGCTAAACCTTTCAGGGGAGCATTGGCAACCGTTGGGCACCATTTTTGAGTGAATTCCCGAAAGTCAGATTTTTTCTGAAATTGTGACCCCGGGGCTTAGGGATTTTTTCAAAAAAAAAAATTCTGCCGGTTAAGTTATCAAGGGCTGTCTTCTTGTCCTGTGATAAAAAGCCTTCTGTTTCGACGGCCAAACCTTTCAGGGGAGCATTTGCAACCGTTGGGCACCATTTTTGAGTGAATTCCCGAAAGTCAGATTTTTTCTGAAATTGTGACCCCGAGGCTTAGGGATTTTTTCAAAAAAAAAATTTCTGCCGGTTAAGTTATCGAGGGCTGATTTCTTGTCCTATGATAAAAAGCGTTCTGTTTCGACGGCCAAACCTTTCAGGGGAGCATTTGCAACCGTTGGGCACCATTTTTGAGTGAATTCCCGAAAGTCAGATTTTTTCTGAAATTGTGACCCCGGGGCTTAGGGATTTTTTTCAAAAAAAAAATTTCTGCCGGTTAAGTTGTTGAGGGCTGATTTCTTGTCCTGTGATAAAAAGCCTTCTGTTTCGACGGCCAAACCTTTCAGGGGAGCATTTGCAACCGTTGGGCACCATTTTTGAGTGAATTTTTCAAAAAAAAAAATTCTGCCGGTTAAGTTGTCGAGGGCTGATTTCTTGTCCTGTGATAAAAAGCCTTCTGTTTCGACGGCCAAACCTTTCAGGGGAGCATTTGCAACCGTTGGGCACCATTTTTGAGTGAATTCCCGAAAGTCAGATTTTTTCTTAAATTGTGACCCCGGGGCTTAGGGATTTTTTCAAAAAAAAAAATTCTACCGGTTAAGTTGTCGAGGGCTGATTTCTTGTCCTGTGATAAAAAGCCTTCTGTCTCGACCGCCAAACCTTTCAGGGGAGCATTTGCAACCGTTGGGCACCATTTTTGAGTGAATTTCCGAAAGTCAGATTTTTTCTGAAATTGTGACCCCGGGGCTTAGGGATTTTTTTAAAAAATATTTTTCTGCCGGTTAAGTTCTCGAGCTCTGATTTCTTGTCCTGTGATTAAAAGCCTTCTGTTTCGACCACCAAACCTTTCAGGGGAGCATTGGCAACCGTTGGGCACCATTTTTGAGTGAATTCCCGAAAGTCAGATTTTTTCTGAAATTGTGACCCCGGGGCTTTGGGATTTTTTTTTTTTTTAAAAAAAAAATTCTGCCAGCTAAGTTCTCGAGGGCTGATTTCTTGTCCTGTGATAAAAAGCCTTCTGTTTCGAGCGCCAAACCTTTCAGGGGAGCAAGTGCAACCGTTGGGCACCATTTTTGAGTGAATTCCCGAAAGTCAGATTTTTTATGAAATTGTGACCCCGGGGCTTAGGGATTTTTTCAAAAAAATTTTTTTCTGCCGGTTAAGTTCTCGAGCTCTGATTTCTTGTCCTGTGATAAAAAGCCTTCTGTTTCGACCGCCAAACCTTTCAGGGGAGCATCTGCAACTGTTGGGCACCATTTTTGAGTGAATTCCCGAAAGTCAGATTTTTTCTGAAATTGTGACCCCGGGGCTTAGGGATTTTTTTTAAAAAAAAAATTCTGCCGGTTAAGTTATCAAGGGCTGTCTTCTTCTCCTGTTATAAAAAGCCTTGTGTTTCGACCGCCAAACCTTTCAGGGGAGCATTTGCAACCGTTGGGCACCATTTTTGAGTGAATTCCCGAAAGTCAGATTTTTTTCTGAAATTGTGACCCCGAGGCTTAGGGATTTTTTCAAAAAAAAAAATTCTGCCGGTTAAGTTATCGAGGGCTGATTTCTTGTCCTATGATAAAAAGCGTTCTGTTTCGACGGCCAAACCTTTCAGGGGAGCATTTGCAACCGTTGGGCACCATTTTTGAGTGAATTCCCGAAAGTCAGATTTTTTCTGAAATTGTGACCCCGGGGCTTAGGGATTTTTTTCAAAAAAAAAATTTCTGCCGGTTAAGTTGTTGAGGGCTGATTTCTTGTCCTGTGATAAAAAGCCTTCTGTTTCGACGGCCAAACCTTTCAGGGGAGCATTTGCAACCGTTGGGCACCATTTTTGAGTGAATTTTTCAAAAAAAAAAAATTTCAGCCGGTTAAGTTGTCGAGGGCTGATTTCTTGTCCTGTGATAAAAAGCCTTCTGTTTCGACCGCCAAATCTTTCAGGGGAGCATTTGCAACCGTTGGGCACCATTTTTGAGTGAATTCCCGAAAGTCAGATTTTTTATGAAATTGTGACCCCGGGGCTTAGGGATTTTTTTTTAAAAAAAATTTCTGCCGGTTAAGTTGTCGAGGGCTGATTTCTTGTCCTGTGATAAAAAGCCTTCTGTTTCGACGGCCAAACCTTTCAGGGGAGCATTTGCAACCGTTGGGCACCATTTTTGAGTGAATTCCCGTGAAGTCAGATTTTTTCTGAAATTGTGACCCCGGGGCTTAGGGATTTTTTCAAAAAAACATTTTTCTGCTGGTTAAGTTCTCGAGCTCTGATTTCTTGTCCTGTGATAAAAAGCCTTCTGTTTCGACCACCAAACCTTTCAGGGGAGCATTGGCAACCGTTGGGCACCATTTTTGAGTGAATTCCCGAAAGTCAGATTTTTTCTGAAATTGTGACCCCGGGGCTTAGGGATTTATTCAAAAAAAAAAATTCTGCCGGTTAAGTTATCAAGGGCTGTCTTCATGTCCTGTGATAAAAAGCCTTCTGTTTCGACCGCCAAACCATTCAGGGGAGCATTTGCAACCGTTGGGAACCATTTTTGAGTGAATTCCCGTGAAGTCAGATTTTTTCTGAAATTGTGACCCCGGGGCTTAGGGATTTTTTCAAAAAAATATTTTTCTGCCGGCTAAGTTCTCGAGGGCTGATTTCTTGCCCTGTGATAAAAAGCCTTCTGTTTCGACCGCCAAACCTTTCAGGGGAGCATTTGCAACCGTTGGGCACCATTTTTGAGTGAATTCCCGAAAGTCAGATTTTTTATGAAATTGTGACCCCGGGGCTTAGGGATTTTTTCAAAAAAAAATTTTTCTGCCGGTTAAGTTCTCGAGCTCTGATTTCTTGTCCTGTGATAAAAAGCCTTCTGTTTCGACCACCAAACCTTTCAGGGGAGCAAGTGCAACCGTTGGGCACCATTTTTGAGTGAATTCCCGAAAGTCAGATTTTTTCTGAAATTGTGACCCCGGGGCTTAGGGATTTTTTTAAAAAAAAAAAAAATTCTGCCAGCTAAGTTCTCGAGGGCTGATTTCTTGTCCTGTGATAAAAAGCCTTCTGTTTCGAGCGCCAAACCTTTCAGGGTAGCATCTGCAACCGTTGGGCACCATTTTTGAGTGAATTCCCGAAAGTCAGATTTTTTCTGAAATTGTGACCCCGGGGCTTAGGGATTTTTTCAAAAAAAAAATTTCTGCCGGATAAGTTATCGAGGGCTGATTTCTTGTCCTGTGATAAAAAGCCTTCTGTTTCGACGGCCAAACCTTTCAGGGGAGCATTCGCAAACGTTGGGCACCATTTTTGAGTGAATTCCCGAAAGTCAGATTTTTTCTGAAATTGTGACCCCGGGGCTTAGGGATTTTTTCAAAAAAATATTTTTCTGCCGGTTAAGTTCTCGAGCTCTGATTTCTTGTCCTGTGATAAAAAGCCTTCTGTTTCGACCGCCAAACCTTTCAGGGGAGCATCTGCAACTGTTGGGCACCATTTTTGAGTGAATTCCCGAAAGTCAGATTTTTTCTGAAATTGTGACCCCGGGGCTTAGGGATTTTTTCAAAAAAAAATTTCTGCCGGTTAAGTTATCGAGGGCTGATTTCTTGTCCTGTGATAAAAAGCCTTCTGTTTCGACGGCCAAACCTTTCAGGGGAGCATTTGCAACCGTTGGGCACCATTTTTGAGTGAATTCCCGAAAGTCAGATTTTTTCTGAAATTGTGACCCCGGGGCTTAGGGATTTTTTCAAAAAAAAAAATTCTGCCGGTTAAGTTGTCGAGGGCTGATTTCTTGTCCTGTGATAAAAATCCTTCTGTTTCGACGGCCAAACCTTTCAGGGGAGCATTTGCAACCGTTGGGCACCATTTTTGAGTGAATTCCCGTGAAGTCAGATTTTTTCTGAAATTGTGACCCCGGGGCTTAGGGATTTTTTCAAAAAAATATTTTTCTGCCGGCTAAGTTCTCGAGGGCTGATTTCTTGTCCTGTGATAAAAAGCCTTCTGTTTCGACGGCCAAACCTTTCACGGGAGCATTTGCAACCGTTGGGCACCATTTTTGAGTGAATTACCATGAAGTCAGATTTTTTCTGAAATTGTGACCCCGGGGCTTAGGGATTTTTTTAAAAAATATTTTTCTGCCGGTTAAGTTCTCGAGCTCTGATTTCTTGTCCTGTGATAAAAAGCCTTCTGTTTCGACCACCACACCTTTCAGGGGAGCATCTGCAACCGTTGGGCACCATTTTTGAGTGAATTCCCGAAAGTCAGATTTTTTCTGAAATTGTGACCCCGGGGCTTAGGGATTTAAAAAAAAAAAAAAAAAAAAAAATTCTGCCAGCTAAGTTCTCGAGGGCTGATTTCTTGTCCTGTGATAAAAAGCCTTCTGTTTCGAGCGCCAAACCTTTCAGGGGAGCAAGTGCAACCGTTGGGCACCATTTTTGAGTGAATTCCCGAAAGTCAGATTTTTTATGAAATTGTGACCCCGGGGCTTAGGGATTTTTTCAAAAAAAAATTTTTCTGCCGGTTAAGTTCTCGAGCTCTGATTTCTTGTCCTGTGATAAAAAGCCTTCTGTTTCGACCGCCAAACCTTTCAGGGGAGCATCTGCAACTGTTGGGCACCATTTTTGAGTGAATTCCCGAAAGTCAGATTTTTTCTGAAATTGTGACCCCGGGGCTTAGGGATTTTTTCAAAAAAAAAATTCTGCCGGTTCAGTTAAAGAGGGCTGATTTCTTGTCCTGTGATAAAAAGCCTTCTGTTTCGACCGCCAAACCTTTCAGGGGAGCATCTGCAACTGTTGGGCACCATTTTTGAGTGAATTCCCGTGAAGTCAGATTTTTTCTGAAATTGTGACCCCGGGGCTTAGGGATTTTTTCAAAAAAATATTTTTCTGCCGGCTAAGTTCTCGAGGGCTGATTTCTTGCCCTGTGATAAAAAGCCTTCTGTTTCGACCGCCAAACCTTTCAGGGGAGCATTTGCAACCGTTGGGCACCATTTTTGAGTGAATTCCCGAAAGTCAGATTTTTTATGAAATTGTGACCCCGGGGCTGAGGGATTTTCTCAAAAAAATATTTTTCTGCCGGTTAAGTTCTCGAGCTCTGATTTCTTGTCCTGTGATAAAAAGCCTTCTGTTTCGACCACCAAACCTTTCAGGGGAGCAAGTGCAACCGTTGGGCACCATTTTTGAGTGAATTCCCGAAAGTCAGATTTTTTCTGAAATTGTGACCCCGGGGCTTAGGGATTTTTTTTAAAAAAAAAAAAATTCTGCCAGCTAAGTTCTCGAGGGCTGATTTCTTGTCCTGTGATAAAAAGCCTTCTGTTTCGAGCGCCAAACCTTTCAGGGTAGCATCTGCAACCGTTGGGCACCATTTTTGAGTGAATTCCCGAAAGTCAGATTTTTTCTGAAATTGTGACCCCGGGGCTTAGGGATATTTTCAAAAAAAAAATTTCTGCCGGATAAGTTATCGAGGGCTGATTTCTTGTCCTGTGATAAAAAGCCTTCTGTTTCGACGGCCAAACCTTTCAGGGGAGCATTCGCAAACGTTGGGCACCATTTTTGAGCGAATTCCCGAAAGTCAGATTTTTTCTGAAATTGTGACCCCGGGGCTTAGGGATTTTTTCAAAAAAAAAAATTCTGCCGGTTAAGTTGTTGAGGGCTGATTTCTTGTCCTGTGATAAAAAGCCTTCTGTTTCGACGGCCAAACCTTTCAGGGGAGCATTTGCAACCGTTGGGCACCATTTTTGAGTGAATTCCCGAAAGTCAGATTTTTTCTGAAATTGTGACCCCGGGGCTTAGGGATTTTTTCACAAAAAAAATTTCTGCCGGTTAAGTTGTCGAGGGCTGATTTCTTGTCCTGTGATAAAAAGCCTTCTGTTTCGAAGGCCAAACCTTTCAGGGGAGCATTTGCAACCGTTGGGCACCATTTTTGAGTGAATTCCCGAAAGTCAGATTTTTTCTGAAATTGTGACCCCGGGGCTTAGGGATTTTTTCAAAAAAAAATTTTCTGCCGGTTAAGTTGTTGAGGGCTGATTTCTTATCCTGTGATAAAAAGCCTTCTGTTTCGACGGCCAAACCTTTCAGGGGAGCATTTGCAACCGTTGGGCACCATTTTTGAGTGAATTCCCGAAAGTCAGATTTTTTCTGAAATTGTGACCCCGGGGCTTAGGGATTTTTTCAAAAAAAAAAATTCTGCCGGTTAAGTTGTCGAGGGCTGATTTCTTGTCCTGTGATAAAAAGCCTTCTGTTTCGACCGCCAAACCTTTCAGGGGAGCATTTGCAACCGTTGGGCACCATTTTTGAGTGAATTCCCGAAAGTCAGATTTTTTATGAAATTGTGACCCCGGTTTAGGGATTTTTTTTTTAAAAAAAATTTCTGCCGGTTAAGTTGTCGAGGGCTGATTTCTTGTCCTGTGATAAAAATCCTTCTGTTTCGACGGCCAAACCTTTCAGGGGAGCATTTGCAACCGTTGGGCACCATTTTTGAGTGAATTCCCGTGAAGTCAGATTTTTTCTGAAATTGTGACCCCGGGGCTTAGGGATTTTTTCAAAAAAATATTTTTCTGCCGGCTAAGTTCTCGAGGTCTGATTTCTTGCCCTGTGATAAAAAGCCTTCTGTTTCGACCGCCAAACCTTTCAGGGGAGCATTTGCAACCGTTGGGCACCATTTTTGAGTGAATTCCTGAAAGTCAGATTTTTTCTGAAATTGTGACCCCGGGGCTTAGGGATTTTTTCACAAAAAAAAATTCTGCCGGTTAAGTTGTCGAGGGCTGATTTCTTGTCCTGTGATAAAAAGCCTTCTGTTTCGAAGGCCAAACCTTGCAGGGGAGCATTTGCAACCGTTGGGCACCATTTTTGAGTGAATTCCCGAAAGTCAGATTTTTTCTGAAATTGTGACCCCGGGGCTTAGGGATTTTTTCAAAAAAAAATTTTCTGCCGGTTAAGTTGTTGAGGGCTGATTTCTTATCCTGTGATAAAAAGCCTTCTGTTTCGACGGCCAAACCTTTCAGGGGAGCATTTGCAACCGTTGGGCACCATTTTTGAGTGAATTCCCGAAAGTCAGATTTTTTCTGAAATTGTGACCCCGGGGCTTAGGGATTTTTTCAAAAAAAAAAATTCTGCCGGTTAAGTTGTCGAGGGCTGATTTCTTGTCCTGTGATAAAAAGCCTTCTGTTTCGACCGCCAAACCTTTCAGGGGAGCATTTGCAACCGTTGGGCACCATTTCTGAGTGAATTTCCGAAAGTCAGATTTTTTCTGAAATTGTGACCCCGGGGCTTAGGGATTTTTTCAAAAAAAAAATTTCTGCCGGTTAAGTTGTCGAGGGCTGATTTCTTGTCCTGTGATAAAAAGCCTTCTGTTTCGATGGCCAAACCTTTCAGGGGAGCATTTGCAACCGTTGGGCACCATTTTTGAGTGAATTCCCGAAAGTCAGATTTTTTCTGAAATTGTGACCCCGGGGCTTAGGGATTTTTTCAAAAAAAATTTTTTCTGCCGGTTAAGTTCTCGAGCTCTGATTTCTTGTCCTGTGATAAAAAGCCTTCTGTTTCGACCACCAAACCTTTCAAGGGAGCATCTGCAACCGTTGGGCACCATTTTTGAGTGAATTCCCGAAAGTCAGATTTTTTCTGAAATTGTGACCCCGGGGCTTAGGGATTTTTTCAAAAAAAAAATTTCTGCCGGTTAAGTTGTCGAGGGCTGATTTTTTGTCCTGTGATAAAAAGCCTTCTGTTTCGACCGCCAAACCTTTCAGGGGAGCATTGGCAACCGTTGGGCACCATCTTTGAGTGAATTCCCGAAAGTCAGATTTTTTATGAAATTGTGACCCCGGGGCTTAGGGATTTTTTCAAAAAAAAAATTTCTGCCGGTTAAGTTGTCGAGGGCTGATTTCTTGTCCTGTGATAAAAATCCTTCTGTTTCGACGGCCAAACCTTTCAGGGGAGCATTTGCAACCGTTGGGCACCATTTTTGAGTGAATTCCCGTGAAGTCAGATTTTTTCTGAAATTGTGACCCCGGGGCTTAGGGATTTTTTCAAAAAAATATTTTTCTGCCGGCTAAGTTCTCGAGGTCTGATTTCTTGCCCTGTGATAAAAAGCCTTCTGTTTCGACCGCCAAACCTTTCAGGGGAGCATTTGCAACCGTTGGGCACCATTTTTGAGTGAATTCCTGAAAGTCAGATTTTTTCTGAAATTGTGACCCCGGGGCTTAGGGATTTTTTCAAAAAAAAAAATTTCTGCCGGTTAAGTTATCGAGGGCTGATTTCTTGTCCTGTGATAAAAAGCCTTCTGTTTCGACCGCCAAACCTTTCAGGGGAGCATTTGCAACCGTTGGGCACCATTTTTGAGTGAATTCCCGAAAGTCAGATTTTTTATGAAATTGTGACCCCGGGGCTTAGGGATTTTTTCAAAAAAAAAATTTCTGCCGGTTAAGTTATCGAGGGCTGATTTCTTGTCCTGTGATAAAAAGCCTTCTGTTTCGACCGCCAAACGTTTCAGGGGAGCATTTGCAACCGTTGGGCACCATTTTTGAGTGAATTCCCGAAAGTCAGATTTTTTCTGAAATTGTGACCCCGGGGCTTAGGGATTTATTCAAAAAAAAAATTTTCTGCCGGTTAAGTTCTCGAGCTCTGATTTCTTGTCCTGTGATAAAAAGCCTTCTGTTTCGACCGCCAAACCTTTCAGGGGAGCATCTGCAACCGTTGGGCACCATTTTTGAGTGAATTCCCGAAAGTCAGATTTTTTCTGAAATTGTGACCCCGGGGCTTAGGGATTTTTTCAAAAAAAAATTTTCTGCCGGTTAAGTTATCGAAGGCTGATTTCTTGTCCTGTGATAAAAAGCCTTCTGTTTCGACCGCCAAACCTTTCAGGGGAGCATTTGCAACCGTTGGGCACCATTTTTGAGTGAATTCCCGAAAGTCAGATTTTTTCTGAAATTGTGACCCCGGGGCTTAGGGATTTTTTCAAAAAAAAAATTTCTGCCGGTTAAGTTGTTGAGGGCTGAATTCTTGTCCTGTGATAAAAAGCCTTCTGTTTCGACCGCCAAACCTTTCAGGGTAGCATTTGCCACCGTTGGGCACCATTTTTGAGTGAATTCCCGAAAGTCAGATTTTTTCTGAAATTGTGACCCCGGGGCTTAGGGATTTTTTCAAAAAAAAAATTTCTGCCGGTTAAGTTGTCGAGGGCTGATTTCTTGTCCTGTGATAAAAATCCTTCTGTTTCGACGGCCAAACCTTTCAGGGGAGCATTTGCAACCGTTGGGCACCATTTTTGAGTGAATTCCCGTGAAGTCAGATTTTTTCTGAAATTGTGACCCCGGGGCTTAGGGATTTTTTCAAAAAAATATTTTTCTGCCGGCTAAGTTCTCGAGGGCTGATTTCTTGTCCTGTGATAAAAAGCCTTCTGTTTCGACGGCCAAACCTTTCAGGGGAGCATTTGCAACCGTTGGGCACCATTTTTGAGTGAATTACCGTGAAGTCAGATTTTTTCTGAAATTGTGACCCCGGGGCTTAGGGATTTTTTTTAAAAATATTTTTCTGCCGGTTAAGTTCTCGAGCTCTGATTTCATGTCCTGTGATATAAAGCCTTCTGTTTCGACCACCAAACCTTTCAGGGGAGCATCTGCAACCGTTGGGCACCATTTTTGAGTGAATTCCCGAAAGTCAGATTTTTTCTGAAATTGTGACCCCGGGGCTTAGGGATTTAAAAAAAAAAAAAAAAAAATTCTGCCAGCTAAGTTCTCGAGGGCTGATTTCTTGTCCTGTGATAAAAAGCCTTCTGTTTCGAGCGCCAAACCTTTCAGGGGAGCAAGTGCAACCGTTGGGCACCATTTTTGAGTGAATTCCCGAAAGTCAGATTTTTTATGAAATTGTGACCCCGGGGCTTAGGGATTTTTTCAAAAAAAATTTTTTCTGCCGGTTAAGTTCTCGAACTCTGATTTCTTGTCCTGTGATAAAAAGCCTTCTGTTTCGACCGCCAAACCTTTCAGGGGAGCATCTGCAACTGTTGGGCACCATTTTTGAGTGAATTCCCGAAAGTCAGATTTTTTCTGAAATTGTGACCCCGGGGCTTAGGGATTTTTTCAAAAAAAAAATTCTGCCGGTTAAGTTATCGAGGGCTGATTTCTTGTCCTGTGATAAAAAGCCTTCTGTTTCGACGGCCAAACCTTTCAGGGGAGCATTTGCAACCGTTGGGCACCATTTTTGAGTGAATTCCCGAAAGTCAGATTTTTTCTGAAATTGTGACCCCGGGGCTTAGGGATTTTTTCAAAAAAAAAATTTCTGCCGGTTAAGTTGTCGAGGGCTGATTTCTTGTCCTGTGATAAAAATCCTTCTGTTTCGACGGCCAAACCTTTCAGGGGAGCATTTGCAACCGTTGGGCACCATTTTTGAGTGAATTCCCGTGAAGTCAGATTTTTTCTGAAATTGTGACCCCGGGGCTTAGGGATTTTTTCAAAAAAATATTTTTCTGCCGGCTAAGTTCTCGAGGGCTGATTTCTTGCCCTGTGATAAAAAGCCTTCTGTTTCGACCGCCAAACCTTTCAGGGGAGCATTTGCAACCGTTGGGCACCATTTTTGAGTGAATTCCCGAAAGTCAGATTTTTTATGAAATTGTGACCCCGGGGCTTAGGGATTTTTTCAAAAAAATATTTTTCTGCCGGTTAAGTTCTCGAGCTCTGATTTCTTGTCCTGTGATAAAAAGCCTTCTGTTTCGACCACCAAACCTTTCAGGGGAGCAAGTGCAACCGTTGGGCACCATTTTTGAGTGAATTCCCGAAAGTCAGATTTTTTCTGAAATTGTGACCCCGGGGCTTAGGGATTTTTTTTAAAAAAAAAAAAATTCTGCCAGCTAAGTTCTCGAGGGCTGATTTCTTGTCCTGTGATAAAAAGCCTTCTGTTTCGAGCGCCAAACCTTTCAGGGTAGCATCTGCAACCGTTGGGCACCATTTTTGAGTGAATTCCCGAAAGTCAGATTTTTTCTGAAATTGTGACCCCGGGGCTTAGGGATATTTTCAAAAAAAAAATTTCTGCCGGATAAGTTATCGAGGGCTGATTTCTTGTCCTGTGATAAAAAGCCTTCTGTTTCGACGGCCAAACCTTTCAGGGGAGCATTTGCAACCGTTGGGCACCATTTTTGAGTGAATTCCCGAAAGTCAGATTTTTTCTGAAATTGTGACCCCGGGGCTTAGGGATTTTTTCACAAAAAAAATTTCTGCCGGTTAAGTTGTCGAGGGCTGATTTCTTGTCCTGTGATAAAAAGCCTTCTGTTTCGAAGGCCAAACCTTTCAGGGGAGCATTTGCAACCGTTGGGCACCATTTTTGAGTGAATTCCCGAAAGTCAGATTTTTTCTGAAATTGTGACCCCGGGGCTTAGGGATTTTTTCAAAAAAAAATTTTCTGCCGGTTAAGTTGTTGAGGGCTGATTTCTTATCCTGTGATAAAAAGCCTTCTGTTTCGACGGCCAAACCTTTCAGGGGAGCATTTGCAACCGTTGGGCACCATTTTTGAGTGAATTCCCGAAAGTCAGATTTTTTCTGAAATTGTGACCCCGGGGCTTAGGGATTTTTTCAAAAAAAAAAATTCTGCCGGTTAAGTTGTCGAGGGCTGATTTCTTGTCCTGTGATAAAAAGCCTTCTGTTTCGACCGCCAAACCTTTCAGGGGAGCATTTGCAACCGTTGGGCACCATTTTTGAGTGAATTTCCGAAAGTCAGATTTTTTCTGAAATTGTGACCCCGGGGCTTAGGGATTTTTTCAAAAAAAAAATTTCTGCCGGCTAAGTTCTCGAGGTCTGATTTCTTGTCCTGTGATAAAAAGCCTTCTGTTTCGATGGCCAAACCTTTCAGGGGAGCATTTGCAACCGTTGGGCACCATTTTTGAGTGAATTCCCGAAAGTCAGATTTTTTCTGAAATTGTGACCCCGGGGCTTAGGGATTTTTTCAAAAAAAAATTTTTCTGCCGGTTAAGTTCTCGAGCTCTGATTTCTTCTCCTGTGATAAAAAGCCTTCTGTTTCGACCACCAAACCTTTCAGGGGAGCATCTGCAACCGTTGGGCACCATTTTTGAGTGAATTCCCGAAAGTCAGATTTTTTCTGAAATTGTGACCCCGGGGCTTAGGGATTTTTTCAAAAAAAAAATTTCTGCCGGTTAAGTTGTCGAGGGCTGATTTTTTGTCCTGTGATAAAAAGCCTTCTGTTTCGACCGCCAAACCTTTCAGGGGAGCATTGGCAACCGTTGGGCACCATTTTTGAGTGAATTCCCGAAAGTCAGATTTTTTATGAAATTGTGACCCCGGGGCTTAGGGATTTTTTCAAAAAAAAAATTTCTGCTGGTTAAGTTGTCGAGGGCTGATTTCTTGTCCTGTGATAAAAAGCCTTCTGTTTCGACGGCCAAACCTTTCAGGGGAGCATTTGCAACCGTTGGGCACCATTTTTGAGTGAATTCCCGAAAGTCAGTTTTTCTATGAAATTGTGACCCCGGTTTAGGGATTTTTTTTTAAAAAAAAATTTCTGCCGGTTAAGTTGTCGAGGGCTGATTTCTTGTCCTGTGATAAAAATCCGTCTGTTTCGACGGCCAAACCTTTCAGGGGAGCATTTGCAACCGTTGGGCACCATTTTTGAGTGAATTCCCGTGAAGTCAGATTTTTTCTGAAATTGTGACCCCGGGGCTTAGGGATTTTTTCAAAAAAATATTTTTCTGCCGGCTAAGTTCTCGAGGTCTGATTTCTTGCCCTGTGATAAAAAGCCTTCTGTTTCGACCGCCAAACCTTTCAGGGGAGCATTTGCAACCGTTGGGCACCATTTTTGAGTGAATTCCTGAAAGTCAGATTTTTTCTGAAATTGTGACCCCGGGGCTTAGGGATTTTTTCAAAAAAAAAAATTTCTGCCGGTTATGTTATCGAGGGCTGATTTCTTGTCCTGTGATAAAAAGCCTTCTGTTTCGACCGCCAAACCTTTCAGGGGAGCATTTGCAACCGTTGGGCACCATTTTTGAGTGAATTCCCGAAAGTCAGATTTTTTATGAAATTGTGACCCCGGGGCTTAGGGATTTTTTCAAAAAAAAAATTTCTGCCGGTTAAGTTATCGAGGGCTGATTTCTTGTCCTGTGATAAAAAGCCTTCTGTTTCGACCGCCAAACCTTTCAGGGGAGCATTTGCAACCGTTGGGCACCATTTTTGAGTGAATTCCCGAAAGTCAGATTTTTTCTGAAATTGTGACCCCGGGGCTTAGGGATTTTTTCAAAAAAAATTTTTTCTGCCGGTTAAGTTCTCGAGCTCTGATTTCTTGTCCTGTGATAAAAAGCCTTCTGTTTCGACCGCCAAACCTTTCAGGGGAGCATCTGCAACCGTTGGGCACCATTTTTGAGTGAATTCCCGAAAGTCAGATTTTTTCTGAAATTGTGACCCCGGGGCTTAGGGATTTTTTCAAAAAAAATTTTTCTGCCGGTTAAGTTATCGAAGGCTGATTTCTTGTCCTGTGATAAAAAGCCTTCTGTTTCGACCGCCAAACCTTTCAGGGGAGCATTTGCAACCGTTGGGCACCATTTTTGAGTGAATTCCCGAAAGTCAGATTTTTTATGAAATTGTGACCCCGGCTTAGGGTTTTTTTCAAAAACAAAATTTCTGCCGGTTAAGTTGTCGAGGGCTGATTTCTTGTCCTGTGATAAAAAGCCTTCTGTTTCGACGGCCAAACCTTTCAGGGGAGCATTTGGAACCGTTGGGCACCATTTTTGAGTGAATTCCCGAAAGTCAGATTTTTTATGAAATTGTGACCCCGGGGCTTAGGGATTTTTTCAAAAAAATATTTTTCTGCCGGTTAAGTTCTCGAGGTCTGATTTCTTGTCCTGTGATAAAAAGCCTTCTGTTTCGACGGCGAAACCTTTCAGGGGAGCATTTGCAACCGTTGGGCACCATTTTTGAGTGAATTCCCGAAAGTCAGATTTTTTCTGAAATTGTGACCCCGGGGCTTAGGGATTTTTTCAAAAAAAAATTTTTCTGCCGGTTAAGTTCTCGAGCTCTGATTTCTTCTCCTGTGATAAAAAGCCTTCTGTTTCGACCACCAAACCTTTCAGGGGAGCATCTGCAACCGTTGGGCACCATTTTTGAGTGAATTCCCGAAAGTCAGATTTTTTTCTGAAATTGTGACCCCGGGGCTTAGGGATTTTTTCAAAAAAAAAATTTCTGCCGGTTAAGTTGTCGAGGGCTGATTTTTTGTCCTGTGATAAAAAGCCTTCTGTTTCGACCGCCAAACCTTTCAGGGGAGCATTGGCAACCGTTGGGCACCATTTTTGAGTGAATTCCCGAAAGTCAGATTTTTTATGAAATTGTGACCCCGGGGCTTAGGGATTTTTTCAAAAAAAAAATTTCTGCTGGTTAAGTTGTCGAGGGCTGATTTCTTGTCCTGTGATAAAAAGCCTTCTGTTTCGACGGCCAAACCTTTCACGGGAGCATTTGCAACCGTTGGGCACCATTTTTGAGTGAATTCCCGAAAGTCAGTTTTTTTATGAAATTGTGAGCCCGGTTTAGGGATTTTTTTTTAAAAAAAAATTTCTGCCGGTTAAGTTGTCGAGGGCTGATTTCTTGTCCTGTGATAAAAATCCTTCTGTTTCGACGGCCAAACCTTTCAGGGGAGCATTTGCAACCGTTGGGCACCATTTTTGAGTGAATTCCCGTGAAGTCAGATTTTTTCTGAAATTGTGACCCCGGGGCTTAGGGATTTTTTCAAAAAAATATTTTTCTGCCGGCTAAGTTCTCGAGGTCTGATTTCTTGCCCTGTGATAAAAAGCCTTCTGTTTCGACCGCCAAACCTTTCAGGGGAGCATTTGCAACTGTTGGGCACCATTTTTGAGTGAATTCCTGAAAGTCAGATTTTTTCTGAAATTGTGACCCCGGGGCTTAGGGATTTTTTCAAAAAAAAAAATTTCTGCCGGTTAAGTTATCGAGGGCTGATTTCTTGTCCTGTGATAAAAAGCCTTCTGTTTCGACCGCCAAACCTTTCAGGGGAGCATTTGCAACCGTTGGGCACCATTTTTGAGTGAATTCCCGAAAGTCAGATTTTTTCTGAAATTGTGACCCCGGGGCTTAGGGATTTTTTCAAAAAAAAAATTTCTGCCGGTTAAGTTATCGAGGGCTGATTTCTTGTCCTGTGATAAAAAGCCTTCTGTTTCGACCGCCAAACCTTTCAGGGGAGCATTTGCAACCGTTGGGCACCATTTTTGAGTGAATTCCCGAAAGTCAGATTTTTTCTGAAATTGTGACCCCGGGGCTTAGGGATTTTTTCAAAAAAAAATTTTTCTGCCGGTTAAGTTCTCGAGCTCTGATTTCTTGTCCTGTGATAAAAAGCCTTCTGTTTCGACCGCCAAACCTTTCAGGGGAGCATCTGCAACCGTTGGGCACCATTTTTGAGTGAATTTCCGAAAGTCAGATTTTTTCTGAAATTGTGACCCCGGGGCTTAGGGATTTTTTCAAAAAAAAATTTTCTGCCGGTTAAGTTATCGAAGGCTGATTTCTTGTCCTGTGATAAAAAGCCTTCTGTTTCGACCGCCAAACCTTTCAGAGGAGCATTTGCAACCGTTGGGCACCATTTTTAGTGAATTCCCGAAAGTCAGATTTTTTATGAAATTGTGACCCCGGCTTAGGGTTTTTTTCAAAAACAAAATTTCTGCCGGTTAAGTTGTCGAGGGCTGATTTCTTGTCCTGTGATAAAAAGCCTTCTGTTTCGACGGCCAAACCTTTCAGGGGAGCATTTGCAACCGTTGGGCACCATTTTTGAGTGAATTCCCGAAAGTCAGATTTTTTCTGAAATTGTGACCCCGGGGCTTAGGGATTTTTTCAAAAAAAAAATTTCTGCCGGTTAAGTTGTTGAGGGCTGAATTCTTGTCCTGTGATAAAAAGCCTTCTGTTTCGACCGCCAAACCTTTCAGGGGAGCATTTGCAACCGTTGGGCACCATTTTTGAGTGAATTCCCGAAAGTCAGATTTTTTCTGAAATTGTGACCCCGGGGCTTAGGGATTTTTTCAAAAAAAAAAATTCTGCCGGTTAAGTTGTCGAGGGCTGATTTCTTGTCCTGTGATAAAAAGCCTTCTGTTTCGACGGCCAAACCTTTCAGGGGAGCATTTGCAACCGTTGGGCACCATTATTGAGTGAATTCCCGAAAGTCAGATTTTTTCTGAAATTGTGACCCCGGGGCTTAGGGATTTTTTCAAAAAAAAAATTTCTACCGGTTAAGTTGTCGAGGGCTGATTTCTTGTCCTGTGATAAAAAGCCTTCTGTTTCGACCGCCAAACCTTTCAGGGGAGCATTTGCAACCGTTGGGCTCCATTTTTGAGTGAATTTCCGAAAGTCAGATTTTTTCTGAAATTGTGACCCCGGGGCTTAGGGATTTTTTCAAAAAAAAAATTTCTGCCGGTTAAGTTGTCGAGCTCTGATTTCTTGTCCTGTGATAAAAAGCCTTCTGTTTCGACCACCAAACCTTTCAGGGGAGCATTTGCAACCGTTGGGCACCATTTTTGAGTGAATTCCCGAAAGTCAGATTTTTTATGAAATTGTGACCCCGGGGCTTAGGGATTTTTTCAAAAAAATATTTTTCTGCCGGTTAAGTTCTCGAGCTCTGATTTCTTGTCCTGTGATAAAAAGCCTTCTGTTTCGACCACCAAACCTTTCAGGGGAGCAAGTGCAACCGTTGGGCACCATTTTTGAGTGAATTCCCGAAAGTCAGATTTTTTCTGAAATTGTGACCCCGGGGCTTAGGGATTTTTAAAAAAAAAAAAAAAATTCTGCCAGCTAAGTTCTCGAGGGCTGATTTCTTGTCCTGTGATAAAAAGCCTTCTGTTTCGAGCGCCAAACCTTTCAGGGGAGCATTTGCAACCGTTGGGCACCATTTTTGAGTGAATTCCCGAAAGTCAGATTTTTTATGAAATTGTGACCCTGGGGCTTAGGGATTTTTTCAAAAAAAAATTTTCTGCCGGTTAAGTTGTTGAGGGCTGATTTCTTGTCCTGTGATAAAAAGCCTTCTGTTTCGACCGCCAAACCTTTCAGGGGAGCATTTGCAACCGTTGGGCACCATTTTTGAGTGAATTCCCGAAAGTCAGATTTTTTCTGAAATTGTGACCCCGGGCTTAGGGATTTTTTCCAAAAAAAAAATTCTGCCGGTTAAGTTGTCGAGGGCTGATTTCTTGTCCTGTGATAAAAAGCCTTCTGTTTCGACCGCCAAACCTTTCAGGGGAGCATTTGCAACCGTTGGGCACCATTTTTGAGTGAATTTCCGAAAGTCAGATTTTTTCTGAAATTGTGACCCCGGGGCTTAGGGATTTTTTCAAAAAAAAAATTTCTGCCGGTTAAGTTGTCGAGGGCTGATTTCTTGTCCTGTGATAAAAAGCCTTCTGTTTCGATGGCCAAACCTTTCAGGGGAGCATTTGCAACCGTTGGGCACCATTTTTGAGTGAATTCCCGAAAGTCAGATTTTTTCTGAAATTGTGACCCCGGGGCTTAGGGATTTTTTCAAAAAAATTTTTTTCTGCCGGTTAAGTTCTCGAGCTCTGATTTCTTGTCCTGTGATAAAAAGCCTTCTGTTTCGACCACCAAACCTTTCAGGGGAGCATCTGCAACCGTTGGGCACCATTTTTGAGTGAATTCCCGAAAGTCAGATTTTTTCTGAAATTGTGACCCCGGGGCTTAGGGATTTTTTCAAAAAAAAAATTTCTGCCGGTTAAGTTCTCGAGCTCTGATTTTTTGTCCTGTGATAAAAAGCCTTCTGTTTCGACCGCCAAACCTTTCAGGGGAGCATTGGCAACCGTTGGGCACCATTTTTGAGTGAATTCCCGAAAGTCAGATATTTATGAAATTGTGACCCCGGGGCTTAGGGATTTTTTAAAAAAAAAAATTTCTGCCGGTTAAGTTGTCGAGGGCTGATTTCTTGTCCTGTGATAAAAAGCCTTCTGTTTCGACGGCCAAACCTTTCAGGGGAGCATTTGCAACCGTTGGGCACCATTTTTGAGTGAATTCCCGAAAGTCAGATTTTTTATGAAATTGTGACCCCGGTTTAGGGATTTTTTTTTTAAAAAAAATTTCTGCCGGTTAAGTTGTCGAGGGCTGATTTCTTGTCCTGTGATAAAAAGCCTTCTGTTTCGACGGCCAAACCTTTCAGGGGAGCATTTGCAACCGTTGGGCACCATTTTTGAGTGAATTCCCGAAAGTCAGATTTTTTCTGAAATTGTGACCCCGGGGCTTAGGGATTTTTTCAAAAAAAAAAATTCTGCCGGTTAAGTTGTCGAGGGCTGATTTCTTGTCCTGTGATAAAAAGCCTTCTGTTTCGACGGCCAAACCTTTCAGGGGAGCATTTGCAACCGTTGGGCACCATTATTGAGTGAATTCCCGAAAGTCAGATTTTTTCTGAAATTGTGACCCCGGGGCTTAGGGATTTTTTCAAAAAAAAAATTTCTACCGGTTAAGTTGTCGAGGGCTGATTTCTTGTCCTGTGATAAAAAGCCTTCTGTTTCGACCGCCAAACCTTTCAGGGGAGCATTTGCAACCGTTGGGCTCCATTTTTGAGTGAATTTCCGAAAGTCAGATTTTTTCTGAAATTGTGACCCCGGGGCTTAGGGATTTTTTCAAAAAAAAAATTTCTGCCGGTTAAGTTGTCGAGCTCTGATTTCTTGTCCTGTGATAAAAAGCCTTCTGTTTCGACCACCAAACCTTTCAGGGGAGCATTTGCAACCGTTGGGCACCATTTTTGAGTGAATTCCCGAAAGTCAGATTTTTTATGAAATTGTGACCCCGGGGCTTAGGGATTTTTTCAAAAAAATATTTTTCTGCCGGTTAAGTTCTCGAGCTCTGATTTCTTGTCCTGTGATAAAAAGCCTTCTGTTTCGACCACCAAACCTTTCAGGGGAGCAAGTGCAACCGTTGGGCACCATTTTTGAGTGAATTCCCGAAAGTCAGATTTTTTCTGAAATTGTGACCCCGGGGCTTAGGGATTTTTAAAAAAAAAAAAAAAATTCTGCCAGCTAAGTTCTCGAGGGCTGATTTCTTGTCCTGTGATAAAAAGCCTTCTGTTTCGAGCGCCAAACCTTTCAGGGGAGCATTTGCAACCGTTGGGCACCATTTTTGAGTGAATTCCCGAAAGTCAGATTTTTTATGAAATTGTGACCCTGGGGCTTAGGGATTTTTTCAAAAAAAAATTTTCTGCCGGTTAAGTTGTTGAGGGCTGATTTCTTGTCCTGTGATAAAAAGCCTTCTGTTTCGACCGCCAAACCTTTCAGGGGAGCATTTGCAACCGTTGGGCACCATTTTTGAGTGAATTCCCGAAAGTCAGATTTTTTCTGAAATTGTGACCCCGGGCTTAGGGATTTTTTCCAAAAAAAAAATTCTGCCGGTTAAGTTGTCGAGGGCTGATTTCTTGTCCTGTGATAAAAAGCCTTCTGTTTCGACCGCCAAACCTTTCAGGGGAGCATTTGCAACCGTTGGGCACCATTTTTGAGTGAATTTCCGAAAGTCAGATTTTTTCTGAAATTGTGACCCCGGGGCTTAGGGATTTTTTCAAAAAAAAAATTTCTGCCGGTTAAGTTGTCGAGGGCTGATTTCTTGTCCTGTGATAAAAAGCCTTCTGTTTCGATGGCCAAACCTTTCAGGGGAGCATTTGCAACCGTTGGGCACCATTTTTGAGTGAATTCCCGAAAGTCAGATTTTTTCTGAAATTGTGACCCCGGGGCTTAGGGATTTTTTCAAAAAAATTTTTTTCTGCCGGTTAAGTTCTCGAGCTCTGATTTCTTGTCCTGTGATAAAAAGCCTTCTGTTTCGACCACCAAACCTTTCAGGGGAGCATCTGCAACCGTTGGGCACCATTTTTGAGTGAATTCCCGAAAGTCAGATTTTTTCTGAAATTGTGACCCCGGGGCTTAGGGATTTTTTCAAAAAAAAAATTTCTGCCGGTTAAGTTCTCGAGCTCTGATTTTTTGTCCTGTGATAAAAAGCCTTCTGTTTCGACCGCCAAACCTTTCAGGGGAGCATTGGCAACCGTTGGGCACCATTTTTGAGTGAATTCCCGAAAGTCAGATATTTATGAAATTGTGACCCCGGGGCTTAGGGATTTTTTAAAAAAAAAAATTTCTGCCGGTTAAGTTGTCGAGGGCTGATTTCTTGTCCTGTGATAAAAAGCCTTCTGTTTCGACGGCCAAACCTTTCAGGGGAGCATTTGCAACCGTTGGGCACCATTTTTGAGTGAATTCCCGAAAGTCAGATTTTTTATGAAATTGTGACCCCGGTTTAGGGATTTTTTTTTTAAAAAAAATTTCTGCCGGTTAAGTTGTCGAGGGCTGATTTCTTGTCCTGTGATAAAAAGCCTTCTGTTTCGACGGCCAAACCTTTCAGGGGAGCATTTGCAACCGTTGGGCACCATTTTTGAGTGAATTCCCGTGAAGTCAGATTTTTTCTGAAATTGTGACCCCGGGGCTTAGGGATTTTTTCAAAAAAATATTTTTCTGCCGGCTAAGTTCTCGAGGTCTGATTTCTTGCCCTGTGATAAAAATCCTTCTGTTTCGACGGCCAAACCTTTCAGGGGAGCATTTGCAACCGTTGGGCACCATTTTTGAGTGAATTCCCGTGAAGTCAGATTTTTTCTGAAATTGTGACCCCGGGGCTTAGGGATTTTTTCAAAAAAAAAAATTTCTGACGGTTAAGTTATCGAGGGCTGATTTCTTGTCCTGTGATAAAAAGCCTTCTGTTTCGACCGCCAAACCTTTCAGGGGAGCATTTGCAACCGTTGGGCACCATTTTTGAGTGAATTCCCGAAAGTCAGATTTTTTCTGAAATTGTGACCCCGGGGCTTAGGGATTTTTTCAAAAAAAAAATTTCTGCCGGTTAAGTTATCGAGGGCTGATTTCTTGTCCTGTGATAAAAAGCCTTCTGTTTCGACCGCCAAACCTTTCAGGGGAGCATTTGCAACCGTTGGGCACCATTTTTGAGTGAATTCCCGAAAGTCAGATTTTTTCTGAAATTGTGACCCCGGGGCTTAGGGATTTTTTCAAAAAAAAAATTTTCTGCCGATTAAGTTCTCGAGCTCTGATTTCTTGTCCTGTGATAAAAAGCCTTCTGTTTCGACGGCCAAACCTTTCAGGGGAGCATTTGCAACCGTTGGGCACCATTTTTGAGTGAATTCCCGAAAGTCAGATTTTTTCTGAAATTGTGACCCCGGGGCTTAGGGATTTTTTCAAAAAAAAAATTTCTACCGGTTAAGTTGTCGAGGGCTGATTTCTTGTCCTGTGATAAAAAGCCTTCTGTTTCGACCGCCAAACCTTTCAGGGGAGCTTTTGCAACCGTTGGGCACCATTTTTGAGTGAATTTCCGAAAGTCAGATTTTTTCTGAAATTGTGACCCCGGGGCTTAGGGATTTTTTCAAAAAAAAAATTTCTGCCGGTTAAGTTGTCGAGCTCTGATTTCTTGTCCTGTGATAAAAAGCCTTCTGTTTCGACCACCAAACCTTTCAGGGGAGCATCTGCAACCGTTGGGCACCATTTTTGAGTGAATTCCCGAAAGTCAGATTTTTTCTGAAATTGTGACCCCGGGGCTTAGGGATTTTTTCAAAAAAAAAATTTCTGCCGGTTAAGTTGTCGAGGGCTGATTTCTTGTCCTGTGATAAAAAGCCTTCTGTTTCGACCGCCAAACCTTTCAGGGGAGCATTTGCAACCATTGGGCACCATTTTTGAGTAAATTTCCGAAAGTCAGATTTTTTCTGAAATTGTGACCCCGGGGCTTAGGGATTTTTTCAAAAAAAAAATTTCTGCCGGTTAAGTTGTCGAGGGCTGATTTCTTGTCCTGTGATAAAAAGCCTTCTGTTTCAACGGCCAAACCTTTCAGGGGAGCATTTGCAACCGTTGGGCACCATTTTTGAGTGAATTACCGTGAAGTCAGATTTTTTCTGAAACTGTGACCCCGGGGCTTAGGGATTTTTTCAAAAAAATTTTTTTCTGCCGGTTAAGTTCTCGAGCTTTGATTTCTTGTCCTGTGATAAAAAGCCTTCTGTTTCGAGCGCCAAACCTTTCAGCGGAGCATTTGCAACCGTTGGGCACCATTTTTGAGTGAATTCCCGAAAGTCAGATTTTTTATGAAATTGTGACCCCGGGGCTTAGGGATTTTTTCAAAAAAAAAAATTCTGCCGGTTAAGTTGTCGAGGGCTGATTTCTTGTCCTGTGATAAAAAGCCTTCTGTTTCGACGGCCAAACCTTTCAGGGGAGCATTTGCAACCGTTGGGCACCATTTTTGAGTGAATTCCCGAAAGTCAGATTTTTTCTGAAATTGTGACCCCGGGGCTTAGGGATTTTTTCAAAAAAAAAATTTTCTGCCAATTAAGTTCTCGAGCTCTGATTTCTTGTCCTGTGATAAAAAGCCTTCTGTTTCGACGGCCAAACCTTTCAGGGGAGCATTTGCAACCGTTGGGCACCATTTTTGAGTGAATTCCCGAAAGTCAGATTTTTTCTGAAATTGTGACCCCGGGGCTTAGGGATTTTTTCAAAAAAAAAATTTCTACCGGTTAAGTTGTCGAGGGCTGATTTCTTGTCCTGTGATAAAAAGCCTTCTGTTTCGATGGCCAAACCTTTCAGGGGAGCATTTGCAACCGTTGGGCACCATTTTTGAGTGAATTCCCGAAAGTCAGATTTTTTCTGAAATTGTGACCCCGGGGCTTAGGGATTTTTTCAAAAAAAATTTTTTCTGCCGGTTAAGTTCTCGAGCTCTGATTTCTTGTCCTGTGATAAAAAGCCTTCTGTTTCGACCACCAAACCTTTCAGGGGAGCATCTGCAACCGTTGGGCACCATTTTTGAGTGAATTCCCGAAAGTCAGATTTTTTCTGAAATTGTGACCCCGGGGCTTAGGGATTTTTTCAAAAAAAAAAATTCTGCCGGTTAAGTTGTCGAGGGCTGATTTTTTGTCCTGTGATAAAAAGCCTTCTGTTTCGACCGCCAAACCTTTCAGGGGAGCATTGGCAACCGTTGGGCACCATTTTTGAGTGAATTCCCGAAAGTCAGATATTTATGAAATTGTGACCCCGGGGCTTAGGGATTTTTTCAAAAAAAAAATTTCTGCCGGTTAAGTTGTCGAGGGCTGATTTCTTGTCCTGTGATAAAAAGCCTTCTGTTTCGACGGCCAAACCTTTCAGGGGAGCATTTGCAACCGTTGGGCACCATTTTTGAGTGAATTCCCGAAAGTCAGATTTTTTATGAAATTGTTACCCCGGTTTAGGGATTTTTTTTTTAAAAAAAATTTCTGCCGGTTAAGTTGTCGAGGGCTGATTTCTTGTCCTGTGATAAAAAGCCTTCTGTTTCGACGGCCAAACCTTTCAGGGGAGCATTTGCAACCGTTGGGCACCATTTTTGAGTGAATTCCCGTGAAGTCAGATTTTTTCTGAAATTGTGACCCCGGGGCTTAGGGATTTTTTCAAAAAAATATTTTTCTGCCGGCTAAGTTCTCGAGGTCTGATTTCTTGCCCTGTGATAAAAATCCTTCTGTTTCGACGGCCAAACCTTTCAGGGGAGCATTTGCAACCGTTGGGCACCATTTTTGAGTGAATTCCCGTGAAGTCAGATTTTTTCTGAAATTGTGACCCCGGGGCTTAGGGATTTTTTCAAAAAAAAAAATTTCTGACGGTTAAGTTATCGAGGGCTGATTTCTTGTCCTGTGATAAAAAGCCTTCTGTTTCGACCGCCAAACCTTTCAGGGGAGCATTTGCAACCGTTGGGCACCATTTTTGAGTGAATTCCCGAAAGTCAGATTTTTTCTGAAATTGTGACCCCGGGGCTTAGGGATTTTTTCAAAAAAAAAATTTTCTGCCGATTAAGTTCTCGAGCTCTGATTTCTTGTCCTGTGATAAAAAGCCTTCTGTTTCGACGGCCAAACCTTTCAGGGGAGCATTTGCAACCGTTGGGCACCATTTTTGAGTGAATTCCCGAAAGTCAGATTTTTTCTGAAATTGTGACCCCGGGGCTTAGGGATTTTTTCAAAAAAAAAATTTCTACCGGTTAAGTTGTCGAGGGCTGATTTCTTGTCCTGTGATAAAAAGCCTTCTGTTTCGACCGCCAAACCTTTCAGGGGAGCTTTTGCAACCGTTGGGCACCATTTTTGAGTGAATTTCCGAAAGTCAGATTTTTTCTGAAATTGTGACCCCGGGGCTTAGGGATTTTTTCAAAAAAAAAATTTCTGCCGGTTAAGTTGTCGAGCTCTGATTTCTTGTCCTGTGATAAAAAGCCTTCTGTTTCGACCACCAAACCTTTCAGGGGAGCATCTGCAACCGTTGGGCACCATTTTTGAGTGAATTCCCGAAAGTCAGATTTTTTCTGAAATTGTGACCCCGGGGCTTAGGGATTTTTTCAAAAAAAAAATTTCTGCCGGTTAAGTTGTCGAGGGCTGATTTCTTGTCCTGTGATAAAAAGCCTTCTGTTTCGACGGCCAAACCTTTCAGGGGAGCATTGGCAACCGTTGGGCACCATTTTTGAGTGAATTCCCGAAAGTCAGATTTTTTCTGAAATTGTGACCCCGGGGCTTAGGGATTTTTTGAAAAAAAAAAAATTCTGCCGGTTAAGTTGTCGAGGGCTGATTTCTTGTCCTGTGATAAAAAGGCTTCTGTTTCGACGGCCAAACCTTTCAGGGGAGCATTTGCAACCGTTGGGCACCATTTTTGAGTTAATTCCCGAAAGTCAGATTTTTTCTGAAATTGTGACCCCAGGGCTTAGGGATTTTTTTAAAAAAAAATTTCTACCGGTTAAGTTGTCGAGGGCTGATTTCTTGTCCTGTGATAAAAAGCCTTCTGTTTCGACCGCCAAACCTTTCAGGGGAGCATTTGCAACCATTGGGCACCATTTTTGAGTGAATTTCCGAAAGTCAGATTTTTTCTGAAATTGTGACCCCGGGGCTTAGGGATTTTTTCAAAAAAAAAATTTCTGCCGGTTAAGTTGTCGAGGGCTGATTTCTTGTCCTGTGATAAAAAGCCTTCTGTTTCAACGGCCAAACCTTTCAGGGGAGCATTTGCAACCGTTGGGCACCATTTTTGAGTGAATTACCGTGAAGTCAGATTTTTTCTGAAACTGTGACCCCGGGGCTTAGGGATTTTTTCAAAAAAAATTTTTTCTGCCGGTTAAGTTCTCGAGCTTTGATTTCTTGTCCTGTGATAAAAAGCCTTCTGTTTCGAGCGCCAAACCTTTCAGCGGAGCATTTGCAACCGTTGGGCACCATTTTTGAGTGAATTCCCGAAAGTCAGATTTTTTATGAAATTGTGACCCCGGGGCTTAGGGATTTTTTCAAAAAAAAAAATTCTGCCGGTTAAGTTGTCGAGGGCTGATTTCTTGTCCTGTGATAAAAAGCCTTCTGTTTCGACGGCCAAACCTTTCAGGGGAGCATTTGCAACCGTTGGGCACCATTTTTGAGTGAATTCCCGAAAGTCAGATTTTTTCTGAAATTGTGACCCCGGGGCTTAGGGATTTTTTCAAAAAAAAAATTTTCTGCCAATTAAGTTCTCGAGCTCTGATTTCTTGTCCTGTGATAAAAAGCCTTCTGTTTCGACGGCCAAACCTTTCAGGGGAGCATTTGCAACCGTTGGGCACCATTTTTGAGTGAATTCCCGAAAGTCAGATTTTTTCTGAAATTGTGACCCCGGGGCTTAGGGATTTTTTCAAAAAAAAAATTTCTACCGGTTAAGTTGTCGAGGGCTGATTTCTTGTCCTGTGATAAAAAGCCTTCTGTTTCGACCGCCAAACCTTTCAGGGGAGCTTTTGCAACCGTTGGGCACCATTTTTGAGTGAATTTCCGAAAGTCAGATTTTTTCTGAAATTGTGACCCCGGGGCTTAGGGATTTTTTCAAAAAAAAAATTTCTGCCGGTTAAGTTGTCGAGCTCTGATTTCTTGTCCTGTGATAAAAAGCCTTCTGTTTCGACCACCAAACCTTTCAGGGGAGCATCTGCAACCGTTGGGCACCATTTTTGAGTGAATTCCCGAAAGTCAGATTTTTTCTGAAATTGTGACCCCGGGGCTTAGGGATTTTTTCAAAAACAAAATTTCTGCCGGTTAAGTTGTCGAGGGCTGATTTCTTGTCCTGTGATAAAAAGCCTTCTGTTTCGACGGCCAAACCTTTCAGGGGAGCATTGGCAACCGTTGGGCACCATTTTTGAGTGAATTCCCGAAAGTCAGATTTTTTCTGAAATTGTGACCCCGGGGCTTAGGGATTTTTTGAAAAAAAAAAATTTCTGCCGGTTAAGTTGTCGAGGGCTGATTTCTTGTCCTGTGATAAAAAGGCTTCTGTTTCGACGGCCAAACCTTTCAGGGGAGCATTTGCAACCGTTGGGCACCATTTTTGAGTTAATGCCCGAAAGTCAGATTTTTTCTGAAATTGTGACCCCGGGGCTTAGGGATTTTTTTAAAAAAAAATTTCTACCGGTTAAGTTGTCGAGGGCTGATTTCTTGTCCTGTGATAAAAAGCCTTCTGTTTCGACCGCCAAACCTTTCAGGGGAGCATTTGCAACCATTGGGCACCATTTTTGAGTGAATTTCCGAAAGTCAGATTTTTTCTGAAATTCTGACCCCGGGGCTTAGGGATTTTTTCAAAAAAAAAATTTCTGCCGGTTAAGTTGTCGAGGGCTGATTTCTTGTCCTGTGATAAAAAGCCTTCTGTTTCAACGGCCAAACCTTTCAGGGGAGCATTTGCAACCGTTGGGCACCATTTTTGAGTGAATTACCGTGAAGTCAGATTTTTTCTGAAACTGTGACCCCTGGGCTTAGGGATTTTTTCAAAAAAAATTTTTTCTGCCGGTTAAGTTCTCGAGCTTTGATTTCTTGTCCTGTGATAAAAAGCCTTCTGTTTCGAGCGCCAAACCTTTCAGCGGAGCATTTGCAACCGTTGGGCACCATTTTTGAGTGAATTCCCGAAAGTCAGATTTTTTATGAAATTGTGACCCCGGGGCTTAGGGATTTTTTCAAAAAAAAAAATTCTGCCGGTTAAGTTGTCGAGGGCTGATTTCTTGTCCTGTGATAAAAAGCCTTCTGTTTCGACGGCCAAACCTTTCAGGGGAGCATTTGCAACCGTTGGGCACCATTTTTGAGTGAATTCCCGAAAGTCAGATTTTTTATGAAATTGTGACCCCGGGGCTTGGGATTTTTTCAAAAAAAAAAATTTCTGCCGGTTAAGTTATCGAGGGCTGATTTCTTGTCCTGTGATAAAAAGCCTTCTGTTTCGACCGCCAAACCTTTCAGGGGAGCATTTGCAACCGTTGGGCACCATTTTTGAGTGAATTCCCGAAAGTCAGATTTTTTCTGAAATTGTGACCCCGGGGCTTAGGGATTTTTTCAAAAAAAAAATTTCTGCCGGTTAAGTTATCGAGGGCTGATTCCTTGTCCTGTGATAAAAATCCTTCTGTTTCGACGGCCAAACCTTTCAGGGGAGCATTTGCAACCGTTGGGCACCATTTTTGAGTGAATTCCCGTGAAGTCAGATTTTTTCTGAAATTGTGACCCCGGGGCTTAGGGATTTTTTCAAAAAAATATTTTTCTGCCGGCTAAGTTCTCGAGGTCTGATTTCTTGCCCTGTGATAAAAAGCCTTCTGTTTCGACCGCCAAACCTTTCAGGGGAGCATTTGCAACCGTTGGGCACCATTTTTGTGTGAATTCCTGAAAGTCAGATTTTTTCTGAAATTGTGACCCCGGGGCTTAGGGATTTTTTCAAAAAAAAAAATTTCTGCCGGTTAAGTTATCGAGGGCTGATTTCTTGTCCTGTGATAAAAAGCCTTCTGTTTCGACCGCCAAACCTTTCAGGGGAGCATTTGCAACCGTTGGGCACCATTTTTGAGTGAATTCCCGAAAGTCAGATTTTTTCTGAAATTGTGACCCCGGGGCTTAGGGATTTTTTCAAAAAAAAAATTTCTGCCGGTTAAGTTATCGAGGGCTGATTTCTTGTCCTGTGATAAAAAGCCTTCTGTTTTGACCGCCAAACCTTTCAGGGGAGCATTTGCAACCGTTGGGCACCATTTTTGAGTGAATTCCCGAAAGTCAGATTTTTTCTGAAATTGTGACCCCGGGGCTTAGGGATTTTTTCAAAAAAAAAATTTTCTGCCGGTTAAGTTCTCGAGCTCTGATTTCTTGTCCTGTGATAAAAAGCCTTCTGTTTCGACCGCCAAACCTTTCAGGGGAGCATCTGCAACCGTTGGGCACCATTTTTGAGTGAATTCCCGAAAGTCAGATTTTTTCTGAAATTGTGACCCCGGGGCTTAGGGATTTTTTCAAAAAAAAATTTCTGCCGGTTAAGTTATCGAAGGCTGATTTCTTGTCCTGTGATAAAAAGCCTTCTGTTTCGACCGCCAAACCTTTCAGGGGAGCATTTGCAACCGTTGGGCACCATTTTTGAGTGAATTCCCGAAAGTCAGATTTTTTATGAAATTGTGACCCCGGCTTAGGGTTTTTTTCAAAAACAAAATTTCTGCCGGTTAAGTTGTCGAGGGCTGATTTCTTGTCCTGTGATAAAAAGCCTTCTGTTTCGACGGCCAAACCTTTCAGGGGAGCATTTGGAACCGTTGGGCACCATTTTTGAGTGAATTCCCGAAAGTCAGATTTTTTATGAAATTGTGACCCCGGGGCTTAGGGATTTTTTCAAAAAAATATTTTTCTGCCGGTTAAGTTCTCGAGGTCTGATTTCTTGTCCTGTGATAAAAAGCCTTCTGTTTCGACGGCGAAACCTTTCAGGGGAGCATTTGCAACCGTTGGGCACCATTTTTGAGTGAATTCCCGAAAGTCAGATTTTTTCTGAAATTGGGGCCCCCGGGGCTTAGGGATTTTTTCAAAAAAAAAATTTCTGCCGGTTAAGTTGTCGAGGGCTGATTTCTTGTCCTGTGATAAAAAGCCTTCTGTTTCGACGGCCAAACATTTCAGGGGAGCATTTGCAACCGTTGGGCACCATTTTTGAGTGAATTCCCGAAAGTCAGATTTTTTATGAAATTGTGACCCCGGGGCTTGGGATTTTTTCAAAAAAAAAAATTTCTGCCGGTTAAGTTATCGAGGGCTGATTTCTTGTCCTGTGATAAAAAGCCTTCTGTTTCGACCGCCAAACCTTTCAGGGGAGCATTTGCAACCGTTGGGCACCATTTTTGAGTGAATTCCCGAAAGTCAGATTTTTTCTGAAATTGTGACCCCGGGGCTTAGGGATTTTTTCAAAAAAATATTTTTCTGCCGGTTAAGTTCTCGAGGTCTGATTTCTTGTCCTGTGATAAAAAGCCTTCTGTTTCGACGGCGAAACCTTTCAGGGGAGCATTTGCAACCGTTGGGCACCATTTTTGAGTGAATTCCCGAAAGTCAGATTTTTTCTGAAATTGGGGCCCCCGGGGCTTAGGGATTTTTTCAAAAAAAAAATTTCTGCCGGTTAAGTTGTCGAGGGCTGATTTCTTGTCCTGTGATAAAAAGCCTTCTGTTTCGACGGCCAAACCTTTCAGGGGAGCATTTGCAACCGTTGGGCACCATTTTTGAGTGAATTCCCGAAAGTCAGATTTTTTATGAAATTGTGACCCCGGGGCTTGGGATTTTTTCAAAAAAAAAAATTTCTGCCGGTTAAGTTATCGAGGGCTGATTTCTTGTCCTGTGATAAAAAGCCTTCTGTTTCGACCGCCAAACCTTTCAGGGGAGCATTTGCAACCGTTGGGCACCATTTTTGAGTGAATTCCCGAAAGTCAGATTTTTTCTGAAATTGTGACCCCGGGGCTTAGGGATTTTTTCAAAAAAAAAATTTCTGCCGGTTAAGTTATCGAGGGCTGATTCCTTGTCCTGTGATAAAAATCCTTCTGTTTCGACGGCCAAACCTTTCAGGGGAGCATTTGCAACCGTTGGGCACCATTTTTGAGTGAATTCCCGTGAAGTCAGATTTTTTCTGAAATTGTGACCCCGGGGCTTAGGGATTTTTTCAAAAAAATATTTTTCTGCCGGCTAAGTTCTCGAGGTCTGATTTCTTGCCCTGTGATAAAAAGCCTTCTGTTTCGACCGCCAAACCTTTCAGGGGAGCATTTGCAACCGTTGGGCACCATTTTTGTGTGAATTCCTGAAAGTCAGATTTTTTCTGAAATTGTGACCCCGGGGCTTAGGGATTTTTTCAAAAAAAAAAATTTCTGCCGGTTAAGTTATCGAGGGCTGATTTCTTGTCCTGTGATAAAAAGCCTTCTGTTTCGACCGCCAAACCTTTCAGGGGAGCATTTGCAACCGTTGGGCACCATTTTTGAGTGAATTCCCGAAAGTCAGATTTTTTCTGAAATTGTGACCCCGGGGCTTAGGGATTTTTTCAAAAAAAAAATTTCTGCCGGTTAAGTTATCGAGGGCTGATTTCTTGTCCTGTGATAAAAAGCCTTCTGTTTCGAGCGCCAAACCTTTCAGGGGAGCATTTGCAACCGTTGGGCACCATTTTTGAGTGAATTCCCGAAAGTCAGTTTTTTTATGACATTGTGACCCCGGGGCTTAGGGATTTTTAGAAAAAAACAATTTCTGCCGGTTAAGTTGTCGAGGGCTGATTTCTTGTCCTGTGATAAAAAGCCTTCTGTTTCGACGGCCAAACCTTTCAGGGGAGCAATTGCAACCGCTGGGCACCATTTTTGAGTGAATTCCCGAAAGTAAGATTTTTTCTGAAATTGTGACCCCGGGGCTTAGGGATTTTTTCAAAAAAATTTTTTTCTGCCGGTTAAGTTCTCGAGCTCTGATTTCTTGTCCTGTGATAAAAAGCCTTCTGTTTCGACCACCAAACCTTTCAGGGGAGCATCTGCAACTGTTGGGCACCATTTTTGAGTGAATTCCCGAAAGTCAGATTTTTTCTGAAATTGTGACCCCGGCTTAGGGTTTTTTTCAAAAAAAAAAATTCTGCCGGTTAAGTTGTCGAGGGCTGATTTCTTGTCCTGTGATAAAAAGCCTTCTGTTTCGACGGCCAAACCTTTCAGGGGAGCATTTGGAACCGTTGGGCACCATTTTTGAGTGAATTCCCGAAAGTCAGATTTTTTATGAAATTGTGACCCCGGGGCTTAGGGATTTTTTCAAAAAAATATTTTTCTGCCGGTTAAGTTCTCGAGGTCTGATTTCTTGTCCTGTGATAAAAAGCCTTCTGTTTCGACGGCGAAACCTTTCAGCGGAGCATTTGCAACCGTTGGGCACCATTTTTGAGTGAATTCCCGAAAGTCAGATTTTTTCTGAAATTGGGGCGCCCGGGGCTTAGGGATTTTTTCAAAAAAAAAATTTCTGCCGGTTAAGTTGTCGAGGGCTGATTTCTTGTCCTGTGATAAAAAGCCTTCTGTTTCGACCGCCAAACCTTTCAGGGGAGCATTTGCAACCGTTGGGCACCATTTTTGAGTGAATTCCCGAAAGTCAGATTTTTTCTGAAATTGTGACCCCGGGGCTTAGGGATTTTTTCAAAAAAAAAAAATTCTACCGGTTAAGTTGTCGAGGGCTGATTTCTTGTCCTGTGATAAAAAGCCTTCTGTTTCGACCGCCAAACCTTTCAGGGGAGCATTTGCAACCGTTGGGCACCATTTTTGAGTGAATTTCCGAAAGTCAGATTTTTTCTGAAATTGTGACCCCGGGGCTTAGGGATTTTTTCAAAAAAAAAAATTTCTGCCGGTTAAGTTGTCGAGCTCTGATTTCTTGTCCTGTGATAAAAAGCCTTCTGTTTCGACCACCAAACCTTTCAGGGGAGCACTGGCAACCGTTGGGCACCATTTTTGAGTGAATTCCCGAAAGTCAGATTTTTTCTGAAATTGTGACCCCGGGGCTTAGGGATTTTTTGAAAAAAAAAATTTCTGCCGGTTAAGTTGTCGAGGGCTGATTTCTTGTCCTGTGATAAAAAGCCTTCTGTTTCGACGGCCAAACCTTTCAGGGGAGCATTTGCAACCGTTGGGCACCATTTTTGAGTTAATTCCCGAAAGTCAGATTTTTTCTGAAATTGTGACCCCGGGGCTTAGGGATTTTTTCAAAAAAAAATTTTTCTGCCGGTTAAGTTCTCGAGCTCTGATTTCTTGTCCTGTGATAAAAAGCCTTCTGTTTCGAGCGCCAAACCTTTCAGGGGAGCATTTGCAACCGTTGGCCACCATTTTTGAGTGAATTTCCGAAAGTCAGATTTTTTCTGAAATTGTGACCCCGGGGCTTAGGGATTTTTTCAAAAAAAAAATTTCTGCCGGTTAAGTTGTCGAGGGCTGATTTCTTGTCCTGTGATAAAAAGCCTTCTGTTTCGACGGCCAAACCTTTCAGGGGAGCATTTGCAACCGTTGGGCACCATTTTTGAGTGAATTCCCGAAAGTCAGATTTTTTATGAAATTGTGACCCCGGGGCTTAGGGATTTTTTCAAAAAAAAAATTTCTGCCGGTTAAGTTATCGAGGGCTGATTTCTTGTCCTGTGATAAAAAGCCTTCTATTTCGAGCGCCAAACCTTTCAGGGGAGCATTTGCAACCGTTGGGCACCATTTTTGAGTGAATTCCCGAAAGTCAGATTTTTTATGAAATTGTGACCCCGGGGCTTAGGGATTTTTTTTTAAAAAAAAAATTCTGCCGGTTAAGTTCTCGAGCTCTGATTTCTTGTCCTGTGATAAAAAGCCTTCTGTTTCGACCGCCAAACCTTTCAGGAGAGCATCTGCAACCGTTGGGCACCATTTTTGAGTGAATTCCCGAAAGTCAGATTTTTTCTGAAATTGTGACCCCGGGACTTAGGGATTTTTTTTTTTTAAAAAAAATTTCTGCCAGCCAAGTTCTTGAGGGCTGATTTCTTGTCCTGTGATAAAAAGCCTTCTGTTTCGAGCGCCAAACCTTTCAGGGGAGCATTTGCAACCGTTGGGCACCATTTTTGAGTGAATTCCCGAAAGTCAGTTTTTTTATGACATTGTGACCCCGGGGCTTAGGGATTTTTTCAAAAAAAAAATTTCTGCCGGTTAAGTTGTCGAGGGCTGATTTCTTGTCCTGTGATAAAAAGCCTTCTGTTTCGACGGCCAAACCTTTCAGGGGAGCATTTGCAACCGCTGGGCACCATTTTTGAGTGAATTCCCGAAAGTAAGATTTTTTCTGAAATTGTGACCCCGGGGCTTAGGGATTTTTTCAAAAAAATTTTTTTCTGCCGGTTAAGTTCTCGAGCTCTGATTTCTTGTCCTGTGATAAAAAGCCTTCTGTTTCGACCACCAAACCTTTCAGGGGAGCATCTGCAACTGTTGGGCACCATTTTTGAGTGAATTCCCGAAAGTCAGATTTTTTCTGAAATTGTGACCCAGGGGCTTAGGGATTTTTTCAAAAAAATATTTTTCTGCCGGTTAAGTTGTCGAGGGCTGATTTCATGTCCTGTGATAAAAAGCCTTCTGTTTCGAGCGCCAAACCTTTCAGGGGAGCATTTGCAACCGTTGGGCACCATTTTTGAGTGAATTCCCGAAAGTCAGATTTTTTATGAAATTGTGACCCCGGGGCTTAGGGATTTTTTCAAAAAAAAAATTTCTGCCGGTTAAGTTGTCGAGGGCTGATTTCTTGTCCTGTGATAAAAAGCCTTCTGTTTCGACGGCCAAACCTTTCAGGGGAGCATTTGCAACCGTTGGGCACCATTTCTGAGTGAATTCCCGAAAGTCAGATTTTTTATGAAATTGTGACCCCGGGGCTTAGGGATTTTTTCAAAAAAAAAATTTCTACCGGTTAAGTTGTCGAGGGCTGATTTCTTGTCCTGTGATAAAAAGCCTTCGGTTTCGACCGCCAAACCTTTCAGGGGAGCATTGGCAACCGTTGGGCACCATTTTTGAGTGAATTCCCGCAAGTCAGATTTTTTATGAAATTGTGACCCCGGGGCTCAGGGATTTTTTCAAAAAAAAAATTTCGGCCGGTTAAGTTGTCGAGGGCTGATTTCTTGTCCTGTGATAAAAAGCCTTCTGTTTCGACGGCCAAACCTTTCAGGGGAGCATTTGCAACCTTTGGGCACCATTTTTGAGTGAATTCCCGAAAGTCAGATTTTTTATGAAATTGTGACCCCGGGGCTTAGGGATTTTTTCAAAAAAATATTTTTCTGCCGGTTAAGTTCTCGAGCTCTGATTTCTTGTCCTGTGATAAAAAGCCTTCTGTTTCGAAGGCCAAACCTTTCAGGGGAGCATTTGCAACCGTTGGGCACCATTTTTGAGTGAATTCCCGAAAGTCAGATTTTTTCTGAAATTGTGACCCCGGGGCTTAGGGATTTTTTCAAAAAAAAATTTTCTGCCGGTTAAGTTGTTGAGGGCTGATTTCTTGTCCTGTGATAAAAAGCCTTCTGTTTCGACGGCCAAACCTTTCAGGGGAGCATTTGCAACCGTTGGGCACCATTTTTGAGTGAATTACCGAAAGTCAGATTTTTTCTGAAATTGTGACCCCGGGCTTAGGGATTTTTTCCAAAAAAAAAATTCTGCCGGTTAAGTTGTCGAGGGCTGATTTCTTGTCCTGTGATAAAAAGCCTTCTGTTTCGACCGCCAAACCTTTCAGGGGAGCATTTGCAACCGTTGGGCACCATTTTTGAGTGAATTTCCGAAAGTCAGATTTTTTCTGAAATTGTGACCCCGGGGCTTAGGGATTTTTTCAAAAAAAAATTTTCTGCCGGTTAAGTTGTCGAGGGCTGATTTCTTGTCCTGTGATAAAAAGCCTTCTGTTTCGATGGCCAAACCTTTCAGGGGAGCATTTGCAACCGTTGGGCACCATTTTTGAGTGAATTCCCGAAAGTCAGATTTTTTCTGAAATTGTGACCCCGGGGCTTAGGGATTTTTTCAAAAAATTTTTTTTCTGCCGGTTAAGTTCTCGAGCTCTGATTTCTTGTCCTGTGATAAAAAGCCTTCTGTTTCGACCACCAAACCTTTCAGGGGAGCATTGGGAACCGTTGGGCACCATTTTTGAGTGAATTCCCGAAAGTCAGATTTTTTATGAAATTGTGACCCCGGGGCTTAGGGATTTTTTCAAAAAAAAAATTTCTGCCGGTTAAGTTGTCGAGGGCTGATTTCTTGTCCTGTGATAAAAAGCCTTCTGTTTCGACGGCCAAACCTTTCAGGGGAGCATTTGCAACCGTTGGGCACCATTTTTGAGTGAATTCCCGAAAGTCAGATTTTTTATGAAATTGTGACCCCGGTTTAGGGATTTTTTTTTAAAAAAAAATTTCTGCCGGTTAAGTTGTCGAGGGCTGATTTCTTGTCCTGTGATAAAAATCCTTCTGTTTCGACGGCCAAACCTTTCAGGGGAGCATTTGCAACCGTTGGGCACCATTTTTGAGTGAATTCCCGTGAAGTCAGATTTTTTCTGAAATTGTGACCCCGGGCTTAGGGATTTTTTCCAAAAAAAAAATTCTGCCGGTTAAGTTGTCGAGGGCTGATTTCTTGTCCTGTGATAAAAAGCCTTCTGTTTCGACCGCCAAACCTTTCAGGGGAGCATTTGCAACCGTTGGGCACCATTTTTGAGTGAATTTCCGAAAGTCAGATTTTTTCTGAAATTCTGACCCCGGGGCTTAGGGATTTTTTCAAAAAAAAATTTTCTGCCGGTTAAGTTGTCGAGGGCTGATTTCTTGTCCTGTGATAAAAAGCCTTCTGTTTCGATGGCCAAACCTTTCAGGGGAGCATTTGCAACCGTTGGGCACCATTTTTGAGTGAATTCCCGAAAGTCAGATTTTTTCTGAAATTGTGACCCCGGGGCTTAGGGATTTTTTCAAAAAAAATTTTTTCTGCCGGTTAAGTTCTCGAGCTCTGATTTCTTGTCCTGTGATAAAAAGCCTTCTGTTTTGACCACCAAACCTTTCAGGGGAGCATTGGGAACCGTTGGGCACCATTTTTGAGTGAATTCCCGAAAGTCAGATTTTTTATGAAATTGTGACCCCGGGGCTTAGGGATTTTTTCAAAAAAAAAATTTCTGCCGGTTAAGTTGTCGAGGGCTGATTTCTTGTCCTGTGATAAAAAGCCTTCTGTTTCGACGGCCAAACCTTTCAGGGGAGCATTTGCAACCGTTGGGCACCATTTTTGAGTGAATTCCCGAAAGTCAGATTTTTTATGAAATTGTGACCCCGGTTTAGGGATTTTTTTTAAAAAAAAAATTTCTGCCGATTAAGTTGTCGAGGGCTGATTTCTTGTCCTGTGATAAAAATCCTTCTGTTTCGACGGCCAAACCTTTCAGGGGAGCATTTGCAACCGTTGGGCACCATTTTTGAGTGAATTCCCGTGAAGTCAGATTTTTTCTGAAATTGTGACCCCGGGGCTTAGGGATTTTTTCAAAAAAATATTTTTCTGCCGGCTAAGTTCTCGAGGTCTGATTTCTTGCCCTGTGATAAAAAGCCTTCTGTTTCGACGGCCAAACCTTTCAGGGGAGCATTTGCAACCGTTGGGCACCATTTTTGAGTGAATTCCTGAAAGTCAGATTTTTTCTGAAATTGTGACCCCGGGGCTTAGGGATTTTTTCAAAAAAATATTTTTCTGCCGGCTAAGTTCTCGAGGTCTGATTTCTTGCCCTGTGATAAAAAGCCTTCTGTTTCGACCGCCAAACCTTTCAGGGGAGCATTTGCAACCGTTGGGCACCATTTTTGAGTGAATTCCTGAAAGTCAGATTTTTTCTGAAATTGTGACCCCGGGGCTTAGGGATTTTTTCAAAAAAAAAAATTTCTGCCGGTTAAGTTATCGAGGGCTGATTTCTTGTCCTGTGATAAAAAGCCTTCTGTTTCGACCGCCAAACCTTTCAGGGGAGCATTTGCAACCGTTGGGCACCATTTTTGAGTGAATTCCCGAAAGTCAGATTTTTTCTGAAATTGTGACCCCGGGGCTTAGGGATTTTTTCAAAAAAAAAATTTCTGCCGGTTAAGTTATCGAGGGCTGATTTCTTGTCCTGTGATAAAAAGCCTTCTGTTTCGACCGCCAAACCTTTCAGGGGAGCATTTGCAACCGTTGGGCACCATTTTTGAGTGAATTCCCGAAAGTCAGATTTTTTCTGAAATTGTGACCCCGGGGCTTAGGGATTTTTTCAAAAAAAATTTTTTCTGCCGATTAAGTTCTCGAGCTCTGATTTCTTGTCCTGTGATAAAAAGCCTTCTGTTTCGACCGCCAAACCTTTCAGGGGAGCATCTGCAACCGTTGGGCACCATTTTTGAGTGAATTCCCGAAAGTCAGATTTTTTCTGAAATTGTGACCCCGGGGCTTAGGGATTTTTTCAAAAAAAAATTTCTGCCGGTTAAGTTATCGAAGGCTGATTTCTTGTCCTGTGATAAAAAGCCTTCTGTTTCGACCGCCAAACCTTTCAGGGGAGCATTTGCAACCGTTGGGCACCATTTTTGAGTGAATTCCCGAAAGTCAGATTTTTTATGAAATTGTGACCCCGGGGCTTAGGGTTTTTTTCAAAAACAAAATTTCTGCCGGTTAAGTTGTCGAGGGCTGATTTCTTGTCCTGTGATAAAAAGCCTTCTGTTTCGACGGCCAAACCTTTCAGGGGAGCATTTGCAACCGTTGGGCAGCATTTTTGAGTGAATTCCCGAAAGTCAGATTTTTTCTGAAATTGTGACCCCGGGGCTTAGGGATTTTTTAAAAAAAAAAATTTCTGCCGGTTAAGTTCTCGAGCTCTGATTTCTTGTCCTGTGATAAAAAGCCTTCTGTTTCGACGGCCAAACCTTTCAGGGGACCATTGGCAACCGTTGGGCACCATTTTTGAGTGAATTCCCAAAAGTCAGATTTTTTCTGAAATTGTGACCCCGGGGCTTAGGGATTTTTTGAAAAAAAAAATTTCTGCCGGTTAAGTTGTCGAGGGCTGATTTCTTGTCCTGTGATAAAAAGCCTTCTGTTTCGACGGCCAAACCTTTCAGGGGAGCATTTGCAACCGTTGGGCACCATTTTTGAGTTAATTCCCGAAAGTCAGATTTTTTCTGAAATTGTGACCCCGGGGCTTAGGGATTTTTTTTAAAAAAAATTTCTACCGGTTAAGTTGTCGAGGGCTGATTTCTTGTCCTGTGATAAAAAGCCTTCTGTTTCGACCGCCAAACCTTTCAGGGGAGCATTTGCAACCATTGGGCACCATTTTTGAGTGAATTTCCGAAAGTCAGATTTTTTCTGAAATTGTGACCCCGGGGCTTAGGGATTTTTTCAAAAAAAAAATTTCTGCCGGTTAAGTTGTCGAGGGCTGATTTCTTGTCCTGTGATAAAAAGCCTTCTGTTTCGACGGCCAAACATTTCAGGGGAGCATTTGCAACCGTTGGGCACCATTTTTGAGTGAATTACCGTGAAGTCAGATTTTTTCTGAAACTGTGACCCCGGGGCTTAGGGATTTTTTCAAAAAAAATTTTTTCTGCCGGTTAAGTTCTCGAGCTCTGATTTCTTGTCCTGTGATAAAAAGCCTTCTGTTTCGAGCGCCAAACCTTTCAGCGGAGCATTTGCAACCGTTGGGCACCATTTTTGAGTGAATTCCCGAAAGTCAGATTTTTTATGAAATTGTGACCCCGGGGCTTAGGGATTTTTTCAAAAAAATATTTTTCTGCCGGCTAAGTTCTCGAGGTCTGATTTCTTGCCCTGTGATAAAAAGCCTTCTGTTTCGACGGCCAAACCTTTCAGGGGAGCATTTGCAACCGTTGGGCACCATTTTTGAGTGAATTCCTGAAAGTCAGATTTTTTCTGAAAATGTGACCCCGGGGCTTAGGGATTTTTTCGAAAAAAAAAATTTCTGCCGGTTAAGTTATCGAGGGCTGATTTCTTGTCCTGTGATAAAAAGCCTTCTGTTTCGACTGCCAAACCTTTCAGGGGAGCATTTGCAACCGTTGGGCACCATTTTTGAGTGAATTCCCGAAAGTCAGATTTTTTATGAAATTGTGACCCCGGGGCTTAGGGATTTTTTCAAAAAAAAAATTTCTGCCGGTTAAGTTATCGAGGGCTGATTTCTTGTCCTGTGATAAAAATCCTTCTGTTTCGACGGCCAAACCTTTCAGGGGAGCATTTGCAACCGTTGGGCACCATTTTTGAGTGAATTCCCGTGAAGTCAGATTTTTTCTGAAATTGTGACCCCGGGGCTTAGGGATTTTTTCAAAAAAAAAAATTTCTGCCGATTAAGTTCTCGAGCTCTGATTTCTTGCCCTGTGATAAAAAGCCTTCTGTTTCGACCGCCAAACCTTTCAGGGGAGCATTTGCAACCGTTGGGCACCATTTTTGAGTGAATTCCTGAAAGTCAGATTTTTTCTGAAATTGTGACCCCGGGGCTTAGGGATTTTTTCAAAAAAAAAAATTTCTGCCGGTTAAGTTATCGAGGGCTGATTTCTTGTCCTGTGATAAAAAGCCTTCTGTTTCGACCGCCAAACCTTTCAGGGGAGCATTTGCAACCGTTGGGCACCATTTTTGAGTGAATTCCCGAAAGTCAGATTTTTTCTGAAATTGTGACCCCGGGGCTTAGGGATTTTTTCAAAAAAAAAATTTCTGCCGGTTAAGTTATCGAGGGCTGATTTCTTGTCCTGTGATAAAAAGCCTTCTGTTTCGACCGCCAAACCTTTCAGGGGAGCATTTGCAACCGTTGGGCACCATTTTTGAGTGAATTCCCGAAAGTCAGATTTTTTCTGAAATTGTGACCCCGGGGCTTAGGGATTTTTTCAAAAAAAAAATTTTCTGCCGATTAAGTTCTCGAGCTCTGATTTCTTGTCCTGTGATAAAAAGCCTTCTGTTTCGACCGCCAAACCTTTCAGGGGAGCATTTGGAACCGTTGGGCACCATTTTTGAGTGAATTACCGAAAGTCAGATTTTTTATGAAATTGTGACCCCGGGGCTTAGGGATTTTTTCAAAAAAATATTTTTCTGCCGGTTAAGTTCTCGAGGTCTGATTTCTTGTCCTGTGATAAAAAGCCTTCTGTTTCGACGGCGAAACCTTTCAGGGGAGCATTTGCAACCGTTGGGCACCATTTTTGAGTGAATTCCCGAAAGTCAGATTTTTCTGAAATTGTGACCCCGGGGCTTAGGGATTTTTTCAAAAAAAAAATTTCTGCCGGTTAAGTTGTTGAGGGCTGATTTCTTGTCCTGTGATAAAAAGCCTTCTGTTTCGACCGCCAAACCTTTCAGGGGAGCATTTGCAACCGTTGGGCACCATTTTTGAGTGAATTCCCGAAAGTCAGATTTTTTCTGAAATTGTGACCCCGGGGCTTAGGGATTTTTTCAAAAAAAAAAATTCTGCCGGTTAAGTTGTCGAGGGCTGATTTCTTGTCCTGTGATAAAAAGCCTTCTGTTTCGACGGCCAAACCTTTCAGGGGAGCATTTGCAACCGTTGGGCAGCATTTTTGAGTGAATTCCCGAAAGTCAGATTTTTTCTGAAATTGTGACCCCGGGGCTTAGGGATTTTTTCAAAAAAAAAATTTCTGCCGGTTAAGTTCTCGAGCTCTGATTTCTTGTCCTGTGATAAAAAGCCTTCTGTTTCGACGGCCAAACCTTTCAGGGGAGCATTTGCAACCGTTGGGCACCATTTTTGAGTGAATTACCGTGAAGTCAGATTTTTTCTGAAACTGTGACCCCGGGGCTTAGGGATTTTTTCAAAAAAAATTTTTTCTGCCGGTTAAGTTCTCGAGCTCTGATTTCTTGTCCTGTGATAAAAAGCCTTCTGTTTCGAGCGCCAAACCTTTCAGCGGAGCATTTGCAACCGTTGGGCACCATTTTTGAGTGAATTCCCGAAAGTCAGATTTTTTATGAAATTGTGACCCCGGGGCTTAGGGATTTTTTCAAAAAAATATTTTTCTGCCGGCTAAGTTCTCGAGGTCTGATTTCTTGCCCTGTGATAAAAAGCCTTCTGTTTCGACGGCCAAACCTTTCAGGGGAGCATTTGCAACCGTTGGGCACCATTTTTGAGTGAATTCCTGAAAGTCAGATTTTTTCTGAAAATGTGACCCCGGGGCTTAGGGATTTTTTCAAAAAAAAAAATTTCTGCCGGTTAAGTTATCGAGGGCTGATTTCTTGTCCTGTGATAAAAAGCCTTCTGTTTCGACCGCCAAACCTTTCAGGGGAGCATTTGCAACCGTTGGGCACCATTTTTGAGTGAATTCCCGAAAGTCAGATTTTTTATGAAATTGTGACCCCGGGGCTTAGGGATTTTTTCAAAAAAAAAATTTCTGCCGGTTAAGTTATCGAGGGCTGATTTCTTGTCCTGTGATAAAAATCCTTCTGTTTCGACGGCCAAACCTTTCAGGGGAGCATTTGCAACCGTTGGGCACCATTTTTGAGTGAATTCCCGTGAAGTCAGATTTTTTCTGAAATTGTGACCCCGGGGCTTAGGGATTTTTTCAAAAAAAAAAATTTCTGCCGATTAAGTTCTCGAGCTCTGATTTCTTGCCCTGTGATAAAAAGCCTTCTGTTTCGACCGCCAAACCTTTCAGGGGAGCATTTGCAACCGTTGGGCACCATTTTTGAGTGAATTCCTGAAAGTCAGATTTTTTCTGAAATTGTGACCCCGGGGCTTAGGGATTTTTTCAAAAAAAAAAATTTCTGCCGGTTAAGTTATCGAGGGCTGATTTCTTGTCCTGTGATAAAAAGCCTTCTGTTTCGACCGCCAAACCTTTCAGGGGAGCATTTGCAACCGTTGGGCACCATTTTTGAGTGAATTCCCGAAAGTCAGATTTTTTCTGAAATTGTGACCCCGGGGCTTAGGGATTTTTTCAAAAAAAAAAATTCTGCCGGTTAAGTTATCGAGGGCTGATTTCTTGTCTTGTGATAAAAAGCCTTCTGTTTCGACCGCCAAACCTTTCAGGGGAGCATTTGCAACCGTTGGGCACCATTTTTGAGTGAATTCCCGAAAGTCAGATTTTTTCTGAAATTGTGACCCCGGGGCTTAGGGATTTTTTCAAAAAAAAAATTTTCTGCCGATTAAGTTCTCGAGCTCTGATTTCTTGTCCTGTGATAAAAAGCCTTCTGTTTCGACCGCCAAACCTTTCAGGGGAGCATTTGCAACCGTTGGGCACCATTTTTGAGTGAATTCCCGAAAGTCAGATTTTTTCTGAAATTGTGACCCCGGGGCTTAGGGATTTTTTCAAAAAAAAAAATTCTGCCGGTTAAGTTGTCGAGGGCTGATTTCTTGTCCTGTGATAAAAAGCCTTCTGTTTCGACGGCCAAACCTTTCAGGGGAGCATTTGCAACCGTTGGGCAGCATTTTTGAGTGAATTCCCGAAAGTCAGATTTTTTCTGAAATTGTGACCCCGGGGCTTAGGGATTTTTTCAAAAAAAAAATTTCTGCCGGTTAAGTTCTCGAGCTCTGATTTCTTGTCCTGTGATAAAAAGCCTTCTGTTTCGACGGCCAAACCTTTCAGGGGAGCATTTGCAACCGTTGGGCACCATTTTTGAGTTAATTCCCGAAAGTCAGATTTTTTCTGAAATTGTGACCCCGGGGCTTAGGGATTTTTTGAAAAAAAAAATTTCTGCCGGTTAAGTTATCGAGGGCTGATTTCTTGTCCTGTGATAAAAAGCCTTCTGTTTCGACCGCCAAACCTTTCAGGGGAGCATTTGCAACCATTGGGCACCATTTTTGAGTGAATTTCCGAAAGTCAGATTTTTTCTGAAATTGTGACCCCGGGGCTTAGGGATTTTTTCAAAAAAAAAATTTCTGCCGGTTAAGTTATCGAGGGCTGATTTCTTGTCCTGTGATAAAAATCCTTCTGTTTCGACGGCCAAACCTTTCAGGGGAGCATTTGCAACCGTTGGGCACCATTTTTGAGTGAATTCCCGTGAAGTCAGATTTTTTCTGAAATTGTGACCCCGGGGCTTAGGGATTTTTTCAAAAAAAAAATTTCTGCCGGTTAAGTTATCGAGGGCTGATTTCTTGTCCTGTGATAAAAATCCTTCTGTTTCGACGGCCAAACCTTTCAGGGGAGCATTTGCAACCGTTGGGCACCATTTTTGAGTGAATTCCCGTGAAGTCAGATTTTTTCTGAAATTGTGACCCCGGGGCTTAGGGATTTTTTCAAAAAAATATTTTTCTGCCGGCTAAGTTCTCGAGGTCTGATTTCTTGCCCTGTGATAAAAAGCCTTCTGTTTCGACCGCCAAACCTTTCAGGGGAGCATTTGCAACCGTTGGGCACCATTTTTGAGTGAATTCCTGAAAGTCAGATTTTTTCTGAAATTGTGACCCCGGGGCTTAGGGATTTTTTCAAAAAAAAAAATTTCTGCCGGTTAAGTTATCGAGGGCTGATTTCTTGTCCTGTGATAAAAAGCCTTCTGTTTCGACCGCCAAACCTTTCAGGGGAGCATTTGCAACCGTTGGGCACCATTTTTGAGTGAATTCCCGAAAGTCAGATTTTTTATGAAATTGTGACCCCGGGGCTTAGGGATTTTTTCAAAAAAAAAATTTCTGCCGGTTAAGTTATCGAGGGCTGATTTCTTGTCCTGTGATAAAAATCCTTCTGTTTCGACGGCCAAACCTTTCAGGGGAGCATTTGCAACCGTTGGGCACCATTTTTGAGTGAATTCCCGTGAAGTCAGATTTTTTCTGAAATTGTGACCCCGGGGCTTAGGGATTTTTTCAAAAAAATATTTTTCTGCCGGCTAAGTTCTCGAGGTCTGATTTCTTGCCCTGTGATAAAAAGCCTTCTGTTTCGACCGCCAAACCTTTCAGGGGAGCATTTGCAACCGTTGGGCACCATTTTTGAGTGAATTCCTGAAAGTCAGATTTTTTCTGAAATTGTGACCCCGGGGCTTAGGGATTTTTTCAAAAAAAAAAATTTCTGCCGGTTAAGTTATCGAGGGCTGATTTCTTGTCCTGTGATAAAAAGCCTTCTGTTTCGACCGCCAAACCTTTGAGGGGAGCATTTGCAACCGTTGGGCACCATTTTTGAGTGAATTCCCGAAAGTCAGATTTTTTCTGAAATTGTGACCCCGGGGCTTAGGGTTTTTTTTGAAAAAAAAAATTTCTGCCGGTTAAGTTATCGAGGGCTGATTTCTTGTCCTGTGATAAAAAGCCTTCTGTTTCGACAGCCAAACCTTTCAGGGGAGCATTTGCAACCGTTGGGCACCATTTTTGAGTGAATTCCCGAAAGTCAGATTTTTTCTGAAATTGTGACCCCGGGGCTTAGGGATTTTTTCAAAAAAAAAATTTTCTGCCGATTAAGTTCTCGAGCTCTGATTTCTTGTCCTGTGATAAAAAGCCTTCTGTTTCGACCGCCAAACCTTTCAGGGGAGCATCTGCAACCGTTGGGCACCATTTTTGAGTGAATTCCCGAAAGTCAGATTTTTTCTGAAATTGTGACCCCGGGGCTTAGGGATTTTTTCAAAAAAAATTTTCTGCCGGTTAAGTTATCGAAGGCTGATTTCTTGTCCTGTGATAAAAAGCCTTCTGTTTCGACCGCCAAACCTTTCAGGGGAGCATTTGCAACCGTTGGGCACCATTTTTGAGTGAATTCCCGAAAGTCAGATTTTTTATGAAATTGTGACCCCGGCTTAGGGTTTTTTTCAAAAACAAAATTTCTGCCGGTTAAGTTGTCGAGGGCTGATTTCTTGTCCTGTGATAAAAAGCCTTCTGTTTCGACGGCCAAACCTTTCAGGGGAGCATTTGGAACCGTTGGGCACCATTTTTGAGTGAATTACCGAAAGTCAGATTTTTTATGAAATTGTGACCCCGGGGCTTAGGGATTTTTTCAAAAAAATATTTTTCTGCCGGTTAAGTTCTCGAGGTCTGATTTCTTGTCCTGTGATAAAAAGCCTTCTGTTTCGACGGCGAAACCTTTCAGGGGAGCATTTGCAACCGTTGGGCACCATTTTTGAGTGAATTCCCGAAAGTCAGATTTTTTCTGAAATTGTGACCCCGGGGCTTAGGGATTTTTTCAAAAAAAAAATTTCTGCCGGTTAAGTTGTTGAGGGCTGATTTCTTGTCCTGTGATAAAAAGCCTTCTGTTTCGACCGCCAAACCTTTCAGGGGAGCATTTGCAACCGTTGGGCACCATTTTTGAGTGAATTCCCGAAAGTCAGATTTTTTCTGAAATTGTGACCCCGGGGCTTAGGGATTTTTTCAAAAAAAAAAATTCTGCCGGTTAAGTTGTCGAGGGCTGATTTCTTGTCCTGTGATAAAAAGCCTTCTGTTTCGACGGCCAAACCTTTCAGGGGAGCATTTGCAACCGTTGGGCAGCATTTTTGAGTGAATTCCCGAAAGTCAGATTTTTTCTGAAATTTTGACCCCGGGGCTTAGGGATTTTTTCAAAAAAAAAATTTCTACCGGTTAAGTTGTCGAGGGCTGATTTCTTGTCCTGTGATAAAAAGCCTTCTGTTTCGACCGCCAAACCTTTCAGGGGAGCATTTGCAACCGTTGGGCACCATTTTTGAGTGAATTTCCGAAAGTCAGATTTTTTCTGAAATTGTGACCCCGGGGCTTAGGGATTTTTTCAAAAAAAAAATTTCTGCCGGTTAAGTTGTCGAGCTCTGATTTCTTGTCCTGTGATAAAAAGCCTTCTGTTTCGACCACCAAACCTTTCAGGGGAGTATCTGCAACCGTTGGGCACCATTTTTGAGTGAATTCCCGAAAGTCAGATTTTTTCTGAAATTGTGACCCCGGGGCTTAGGGATTTTTTCAAAAAAAAAATTTCTGCCGGTTAAGTTGTCGAGGGCTGATTTCTTGTCCTGTGATAAAAAGCCTTCTGTTTCGACGGCCAAACCTTTCAGGGGACCATTGGCAACCGTTGGGCACCATTTCTGAGTGAATTCCCAAAAGTCAGATTTTTTCTGAAATTGTGACCCCGGGGCTTAGGGATTTTTTGAAAAAAAAAATTTCTGCCGGTTAAGTTGTCGAGGGCTGATTTCTTGTCCTGTGATAAAAAGCCTTCTGTTTCGACGGCCAAACCTTTCAGGGGAGCATTTGCAACCGTTGGGCACCATTTTTGAGTTAATTCCCGAAAGTCAGATTTTTTCTGAAATTGTGACCCCGGGGCTTAGGGATTTTTTTTTAAAAAAATTTCTACCGGTTAAGTTGTCGAGGGCTGATTTCTTGTCCTGTGATAAAAAGCCTTCTGTTTCGACCGCCAAACCTTTCAGGGGAGCATTTGCAACCATTGGGCACCATTTTTGAGTGAATTTCCGAAAGTCAGATTTTTTCTGAAATTGTGACCCCGGGGCTTAGGGATTTTTTCAAAAAAAAAATTTCTGCCGGTTAAGTTGTCGAGGGCTGATTTCTTGTCCTGTGATAAAAAGCCTTCTGTTTCGACGGCCAAACCTTTCAGGGGAGCATTTGCAACCGTTGGGCACCATTTTTGAGTGAATTACCGTGAAGTCAGATTTTTTCTGAAACTGTGACCCCGGGGCTTAGGGATTTTTTCAAAAAAAAATTTTTCTGCCGGTTAAGTTCTCGAGCTCTGATTTCTTGTCCTGTGATAAAAAGCCTTCTGTTTCGAGCGCCAAACCTTTCAGCGGAGCATTTGCAACCGTTGGGCACCATTTTTGAGTGAATTCCCGAAAGTCAGATTTTTTATGAAATTGTGACCCCGGGGCTTAGGGATTTTTTCAAAAAAAAGAATTCTGCCGGTTAAGTTGTCGAGGGCTGATTTCTTGTCCTGTGATAAAAAGCCTTCTGTTTCGACGGCCAAACCTTTCAGGGGAGCATTTGCAACCGTTGGGCACCATTTTTGAGTGAATTCCCGAAAGTCAGATTTTTTATGAAATTGTGACCCCGGTTTAGGGATTTTTTTTAAAAAAAAAATTTCTGCCGGTTAAGTTGTCGAGGGCTGATTTCTTGTCCTGTGATAAAAATCCTTCTGTTTCGACGGCCAAACCTTTCAGGGGAGCATTGGCAACCGTTGGGCACCATTTTTGAGTGAATTCCTGAAAGTCAGATTTTTTCTGAAATTGTGACCCCGGGGCTTAGGGATTTTTTCAAAAAAAAAAATTTCTGCCGGTTAAGTTATCGAGGGCTGATTTCTTGTCCTGTGATAAAAAGCCTTCTGTTTCGACCGCCAAACCTTTCAGGGGAGCATTTGCAACCGTTGGGCACCATTTTTGAGTGAATTCCCGAAAGTCAGATTTTTTATGAAATTGTGACCCCGGGGCTTAGGGATTTTTTCAAAAAAAAAATTTCTGCCGGTTAAGTTATCGAGGGCTGATTCCTTGTCCTGTGATAAAAATCCTTCTGTTTCGACGGCCAAACCTTTCAGGGGAGCATTTGCAACCGTTGGGCACCATTTTTGAGTGAATTCCCGTGAAGTCAGATTTTTTCTGAAATTGTGACCCCGGGGCTTAGGGATTTTTTCAAAAAAATATTTTTCTGCCGGCTAAGTTCTCGAGGTCTGATTTCTTGCCCTGTGATAAAAAGCCTTCTGTTTCGACCGCCAAACCTTTCAGGGGAGCATTTGCAACCGTTGGGCACCATTTTTGAGTGAATTCCTGAAAGTCAGATTTTTTCTGAAATTGTGACCCCGGGGCTTAGGGATTTTTTCAAAAAAAAAAATTTCTGCCGGTTAAGTTATCGAGGGCTGATTTCTTGTCCTGTGATAAAAAGCCTTATGTTTCGACCGCCAAACCTTTCAGGGGAGCATTTGCAACCGTTGGGCACCATTTTTGAGTGAATTCCCGAAAGTCAGATTTTTTCTGAAATTGTGACCCCGGGGCTTAGGGATTTTTTCAAAAAAAAAATTTCTGCCGGTTAAGTTATCGAGGGCTGATTTCTTGTCCTGTGATAAAAAGCCTTCTGTTTCGACCGCCAAACCTTTCAGGGGAGCATTTGCATCCGTTGGGCACCATTTTTGAGTGAATTCCCGAAAGTCAGATTTTTTCTGAAATTGTGACCCCGGGGCTTAGGGATTTTTTCAAAAAAAATATTTCTGCCGGTTAAGTTATCGAAGGCTGATTTCTTGTCCTGTGATAAAAAGCCTTCTGTTTCGACCGCCAAACCTTTCAGGGGAGCAATTGCAACCGTTGGGCACCATTTTTGAGTGAATTCCCGAAAGTCAGATTTTTTATGAAATTGTGACCCCGGCTTAGGGTTTTTTTCAAAAACAAAATTTCTGCCGGTTAAGTTGTCGAGGGCTGATTTCTTGTCCTGTGATAAAAAGCCTTCTGTTTCGACGGCCAAACATTTCAGGGGAGCATTTGGAACCGTTGGGCACCATTTTTGAGTGAATTCCCGAAAGTCAGATTTTTTATGAAATTGTGACCCCGGGGCTTAGGGATTTTTTCAAAAAAATATTTTTCTGCCGGTTAAGTTCTCGAGGTCTGATTTCTTGTCCTGTGATAATAAGCCTTCTGTTTCGACGGCGAAACCTTTCAGGGGAGCATTTGCAACCGTTGGGCACCATTTTTGAGTGAATTCCCGAAAGTCAGATTTTTTCTGAAATTGTGACCCCGGGGCTTAGGGATTTTTTCAAAAAAAAAATTTCTGCCGGTTAAGTTGTTGAGGGCTGATTTCTTGTCCTGTGATAAAAAGCCTTCTGTTTCGACCGCCAAACCTTTCAGGGGAGCATTTGCAACCGTTGGGCACCATTTTTGAGTGAATTCCCGAAAGTCAGATTTTTTCTGAAATTGTGACCCCGGGGCTTAGGGATTTTTTCAAAAAAAAAAATTCTGCCGGTTAAGTTGTCGAGGGCTGATTTCTTGTCCTGTGATAAAAAGCCTTCTGTTTCGACGGCCAAACCTTTCAGGGGAGCATTTGCAACCGTTGGGCACCATTTTTGAGTGAATTCCCGAAAGTCAGATTTTTTCTGAAATTTTGACCCCGGGGCTTAGGGATTTTTTCAAAAAAAAAATTTCTACCGGTTAAGTTGTCGAGGGCTGATTTCTTGTCCTGTGATAAAAAGCCTTCTGTTTCGACCGCCAAACCTTTCAGGGGAGCATTTGCAACCGTTGGGCACCATTTTTGAGTGAATTCCCGAAAGTCAGATTTTTTCTGAAATTGTGACCCCGGGGCTTAGGGATTTTTTCAAAAAAAAAAATTCTGCCGGTTAAGTTGTCGAGGGCTGATTTCTTGTCCTGTGATAAAAAGCCTTCTGTTTCGACGGCCAAACCTTTCAGGGGAGCATTTGCAACCGTTGGGCACCATTTTTGAGTGAATTCCCGAAAGTCAGATTTTTTCTGAAATTTTGACCCCGGGGCTTAGGGATTTTTTCAAAAAAAAAATTTCTACCGGTTAAGTTGTCGAGGGCTGATTTCTTGTCCTGTGATAAAAAGCCTTCTGTTTCGACCGCCAAACCTTTCAGGGGAGCATTTGCAACCGTTGGGCACCATTTTTGAGTGAATTTCCGAAAGTCAGATTTTTTCTGAAATTGTGACCCCGGGGCTTAGGGATTTTTTCAAAAAAAAAATTTCTGCCGGTTAAGTTGTCGAGCTCTGATTTCTTGTCCTGTGATAAAAAGCCTTCTGTTTCGACCACCAAACCTTTCAGGGGAGCATCTGCAACCGTTGGGCACCATTTTTGAGTGAATTCCCGAAAGTCAGATTTTTTCTGAAATTGTGACCCCGGGGCTTAGGGATTTTTTCAAAAAAAAAATTTCTGCCGGTTAAGTTGTCGAGGGCTGATTTCTTGTCCTGTGATAAAAAGCCTTCTGTTTCGACGGCCAAACCTTTCAGGGGACCATTGGCAACCGTTGGGCACCATTTCTGAGTGAATTCCCAAAAGTCAGATTTTTTCTGAAATTGTGACCCCGGGGCTTAGGGATTTTTTGAAAAAAAAAATTTCTGCCGGTTAAGTTGTCGAGGGCTGATTTCTTGTCCTGTGATAAAAAGCCTTCTGTTTCGACGGCCAAACCTTTCAGGGGAGCATTTGCAACCGTTGGGCACCATTTTTGAGTGAATTCCCGTGAAGTCAGATTTTTTCTGAAATTGTGACCCCGGGGCTTAGGGATTTTTTCAAAAAAAAAATTTCTGCCGGTTAAGTTATCGAGCTCTGATTTCTTGTCCTGTGATAAAAAGCCTTCTGTTTCGAGCGCCAAACCTTTCAGCGGAGCATTTGCAACCGTTGGGCACCATTTTTGAGTGAATTCCCGAAAGTCAGATTTTTTCTGAAATTGTGACCCCGGGGCTTAGGGATTTTTTCAAATAAAAAATTTCTGCCGGTTAAGTTATCGAAGGCTGATTTCTTGTCCTGTGATAAAAAGACTTCTGTTTCGACCGCCAAACCTTTCAGGGGAGCAATTGCAACCGTTGGGCACCATTTTTGAGTGAATTCCCGAAAGTCAGATTTTTTATGAAATTGTGACCCCGGCTTAGGGTTTTTTTCAAAAACAAAATTTCTGCCGGTTAAGTTGTCGAGGGCTGATTTCTTGTCCTGTGATAAAAAGCCTTCTGTTTCGACCGCCAAACCTTTCAGGGGAGCATTTGCAACCGTTGGGCACCATTTTTGAGCGAATTCCCGAAAGTCAGATTTTTTATGAAATTGTGACCCCGGGGCTTAGGGATTTTTTCAAAAAAATATTTTTCTGCCGGTTAAGTTCTCGAGGTCTGATTTCTTGTCCTGTGATAAAAAGCCTTCTGTTTCGACGGCGAAACCTTTCAGGGGAGCATTTGCAACCGTTGGGCACCATTTTTGAGTGAATTCCCGAAAGTCAGATTTTTTCTGAAATTGTGACCCCGGGGCTTAGGGATTTTTTCAAAAAAAAAATTTCTGCCGGTTAAGTTGTTGAGGGCTGATTTCTTGTCCTGTGATAAAAAGCCTTCTGTTTCGACCGCCAAACCTTTCAGGGGAGCATTTGCAACCGTTGGGCACCATTTTTGAGTGAATTCCCGAAAGTCAGATTTTTTCTGAAATTGTGACCCCGGGGCTTAGGGATTTTTTCAAAAAAAAAAATTCTGCCGGTTAAGTTGTCGAGGGCTGATTTCTTGTCCTGTTTTAAAAAGCCTTCTGTTTCGACGGCCAAACCTTTCAGGGGAGCATTTGCAACCGTTGGGCACCATTTTTGAGTGAATTCCCGAAAGTCAGATTTTTTCTGAAATTTTGACCCCGGGGCTTAGGGATTTTTTCAAAAAAAAAATTTCTACCGGTTAAGTTGTCGAGGGCTGATTTCTTGTCCTGTGATAAAAAGCCTTCTGTTTCGACCGCCAAACCTTTCAGGGGAGCATTTGCAACCGTTGGGCACCATTTTTGAGTGAATTTCCGAAAGTCAGATTTTTTCTGAAATTGTGACCCCGGGGCTTAGGGATTTTTTCAAAAAAAAAATTTCTGCCGGTTAAGTTGTCGAGCTCTGATTTCTTGTCCTGTGATAAAAAGCCTTCTGTTTCGACCACCAAACCTTTCAGGGGAGCATCTGCAACCGTTGGGCACCATTTTTGAGTGAATTCCCGAAAGTCAGATTTTTTCTGAAATTGTGACCCCGGGGCTTAGGGATTTTTTCAAAAAAAAAATTTCTGCCGGTTAAGTTGTCGAGGGCTGATTTCTTGTCCTGTGATAAAAAGCCTTCTGTTTCGACGGCCAAACCTTTCAGGGGACAATTGGCAACCGTTGGGCACCATTTTTGAGTGAATTCCCAAAATTCAGATTTTTTCTGAAATTGTGACCCCGGGGCTTAGGGATTTTTTGAAAAAAAAAATTTCTGCCGGTTAAGTTGTCGAGGGCTGATTTCTTGTCCTGTGATAAAAAGCCTTCTGTTTCGACGGCCAAACCTTTCAGGGGAGCATTTGCAACCGTTGGGCACCATTTTTGAGTTAATTCCCGAAAGTCAGATTTTTTCTGAAATTGTGACCCCGGGGCTTAGGGATTTTTTTTAAAAAAAATTTCTACCGGTTAAGTTGTCGAGGGCTGATTTCTTGTCCTGTGATAAAAAGCCTTCTGTTTCGACCGCCAAACCTTTCAGGGGAGCATTTGCAACCATTGGGCACCATTTTTGAGTGAATTTCCGAAAGTCAGATTTTTTCTGAAATTGTGACCCCGGGGCTTAGGGATTTTTTCAAAAAAAAAATTTCTGCCGGTTAAGTTGTCGAGGGCTGATTTCTTGTCCTGTGATAAAAAGCCTTCTGTTTCGACCGCCAAACCTTTCAGGGGAGCATTTGCAACCGTTGGGCACCATTTTTGAGTGAATTCCCGTGAAGTCAGATTTTTTCTGAAACTGTGACCCCGGGGCTTAGGGATTTTTTCAAAAAAAAATTTTTCTGCCAGTTAAGTTCTCGAGCTCTGATTTCTTGTCCTGTGATAAAAAGCCTTCTGTTTCGAGCGCCAAACCTTTCAGCGGAGCATTTGCAACCGTTGGGCACCATTTTTGAGTGAATTCCCGAAAGTCAGATTTTTTATGAAATTGTGACCCCGGGGCTTAGGGATTTTTTCAAAAAAAAAAATTCTGCCGGTTAAGTTGTCGAGGGCTGATTTCTTGTCCTGTGATAAAAAGCCTTCTGTTTCGACGGCCAAACCTTTCAGGGGAGCATTTGCAACCGTTGGGCACCATTTTTGAGTGAATTCCCGAAAGTCAGATTTTTTATGAAATTGTGACCCCGGTTTAGGGATTTTTTTTAAAAAAAAAATTTCTGCAGGTTAAGTTGTCGAGGGCTGATTTCTTGTCCTGTGATAAAAATCCTTCTGTTTCGACGGCCAAACCTTTCAGGGGAGCATTTGCAACCGTTGGGCACCATTTTTGAGTGAATTCCTGAAAGTCAGATTTTTTCTGAAATTGTGACCCCGGGGCTTAGGGATTTTTTCAAAAAAAAAAATTTCTGCCGGTTAAGTTATCGAGGGCTGATTTCTTGTCCTGTGATAAAAAGCCTTCTGTTTCGACCGCCAAACCTTTGAGGGGAGCATTTGCAACCGTTGGGCACCATTTTTGAGTGAATTCCCGAAAGTCAGATTTTTTCTGAAATTGTGACCCCGGGGCTTAGGGTTTTTTTTGAAAAAAAAAATTTCTGCCGGTTAAGTTATCGAGGGCTGATTTCTTGTCCTGTGATAAAAAGCCTTCTGTTTCGACAGCCAAACCTTTCAGGGGAGCATTTGCAACCGTTGGGCACCATTTTTGAGTGAATTCCCGAAAGTCAGATTTTTTATGAAATTGTGACCCCGGGGCTTAGGGATTTTTTCAAAAAAAAAATTTTCTGCCGATTAAGTTCTCGAGCTCTGATTTCTTGTCCTGTGATAAAAAGCCTTCTGTTTCGACCGCCAAACCTTTCAGGGGAGCATCTGCAACCGTTGGGCACCATTTTTGAGTGAATTCCCGAAAGTCAGATTTTTTCTGAAATTGTGACCCCGGGGCTTAGGGATTTTTTCAAAAAAAAATTTCTGCCGGTTAAGTTATCGAAGGCTGATTTCTTGTCCTGTGATAAAAAGCCTTCTGTTTCGACCGCCAAACCTTTCAGGGGAGCATTTGCAACCGTTGGGCACCATTTTTGAGTGAATTCCCGAAAGTCAGATTTTTTATGAAATTGTGACCCCGGCTTAGGGTTTTTTTCAAAAACAAAATTTCTGCCGGTTAAGTTGTCGAGGGCTGATTTCTTGTCCTGTGATAAAAAGCCTTCTGTTTCGACGGCCAAACCTTTCAGGGGAGCATTTGGAACCGTTGGGCACCATTTTTGAGTGAATTACCGAAAGTCAGATTTTTTATGAAATTGTGACCCCGGGGCTTAGGGATTTTTTCAAAAAAATATTTTTCTGCCGGTTAAGTTCTCGAGGTCTGATTTCTTGTCCTGTGATAAAAAGCCTTCTGTTTCGACGGCGAAACCTTTCAGGGGAGCATTTGCAACCGTTGGGCACCATTTTTGAGTGAATTCCCGAAAGTCAGATTTTTTCTGAAATTGTGACCCCGGGGCTTAGGGATTTTTTCAAAAAAAAAAATTCTGCCGGTTAAGTTGTTGAGGGCTGATTTCTTGTCCTGTGATAAAAAGCCTTCTGTTTCGACCGCCAAACCTTTCAGGGGAGCATTTGCAACCGTTGGGCACCATTTTTGAGTGAATTCCCGAAAGTCAGATTTTTTCTGAAATTGTGACCCCGGGGCTTAGGGATTTTTTCAAAAAAAAAAATTCTGCCGGTTAAGTTGTCGAGGGCTGATTTCTTGTCCTGTGATAAAAAGCCTTCTGTTTCGACGGCCAAACCTTTCAGGGGAGCATTTGCAACCGTTGGGCACCATTTTTGAGTGAATTCCCGAAAGTCAGATTTTTTCTGAAATTTTGACCCCGGGGCTTAGGGATTTTTTTAAAAAAAAAATTTCTACCGGTTAAGTTGTCGAGGGCTGATTTCTTGTCCTGTGATAAAAAGCCTTCTGTTTCGACCGCCAAACCTTTCAGGGGAGCATTTGCAACCTTTGGGCACCATTTTTGAGTGAATTTCCGAAAGTCAGATTTTTTCTGAAATTGTGACCCCGGGGCTTAGGGATTTTTTCAAAAAAAAAATTTCTGCCGGTTAAGTTGTCGAGGGCTGATTTCTTGTCCTGTGATAAAAAGCCTTCTGTTTCGACGGCCAAACCTTTCAGGGGACCATTGGCAACCGTTGGGCACCATTTCTGAGTGAATTCCCAAAAGTCAGATTTTTTCTGAAATTGTGACCCCGGGGCTTAGGGATTTTTTGAAAAAAAAAATTTCTGCCGGTTAAGTTGTCGAGGGCTGATTTCTTGTCCTGTGATAAAAAGCCTTCTGTTTCGACGGCCAAACCTTTCAGGGGAGCATTTGCAACCGTTGGGCACCATTTTTGAGTTAATTCCCGAAAGTCAGATTTTTTCTGAAATTGTGACCCCGGGGCTTAGGGATTTTTTTTAAAAAAAATTTCTACCGGTTAAGTTCTCGAGGGCTGATTTCTTGTCCTGTGATAAAAAGCCTTCTGTTTCGACCGCCAAACCTTTCAGGGGAGCATTTGCAACCATTGGGCACCATTTTTGAGTGAATTTCCGAAAGTCAGATTTTTTCTGAAATTGTGACCCCGGGGCTTAGGGATTTTTTCAAAAAAAAAATTTCTGCCGGTTAAGTTGTCGAGGGCTGATTTCTTGTCCTGTGATAAAAAGCCTTCTGTTTCGACGGCCAAACCTTTCAGGGGAGCATTTGCAACCGTTGGGCACCATTTTTGAGTGAATTACCGTGAAGTCAGATTTTTTCTGAAACTGTGACCCCGGGGCTTAGGGATTTTTTCAAAAAAAAATTTTTCTGCCGGTTAAGTTCTCGAGCTCTGATTTCTTGTCCTGTGATAAAAAGCCTTCTGTTTCGAGCGCCAAACCTTTCAGCGGAGCATTTGCAACCTTTGGGCACCATTTTTGAGTGAATTCCCGAAAGTCAGATTTTTTCTGAAATTGTGACCCCGGGGCTTAGGGATTTTTTCAAAAAAAAGAATTCTGCCGGTTAAGTTGTCGAGGGCTGATTTCTTGTCCTGTGATAAAAAGCCTTCTGTTTCGACGGCCAAACCTTTCAGGGGAGCATTTGCAACCGTTGGGCACCATTTTTGAGTGAATTCCCGAAAGTCAGATTTTTTATGAAATTGTGACCCCGGTTTAGGGATTTTTTTTTTAAAAAAAATTTCTGCCGGTTAAGTTGTCGAGGGCTGATTTCTTGTCCTGTGATAAAAATCCTTCTGTTTCGACGGCCAAACCTTTCAGGGGAGCATTTGCAACCGTTGGGCACCATTTTTGAGTGAATTCCCGTGAAGTCAGATTTTTTCTGAAATTGTGACCCCGGGGCTTAGGGATTTTTTCAAAAAAATATTTTTCTGCCGGCTAAGTTCTCGAGGTCTGATTTCTTGCCCTGTGATAAAAAGCCTTCTGTTTCGACCGCCAAACCTTTCAGGGGAGCATTGGCAACCGTTGGGCACCATTTTTGAGTGAATTCCTGAAAGTCAGATTTTTTCTGAAATTGTGACCCCGGGGCTTAGGGATTTTTTCAAAAAAAAAAATTTCTGCCGGTTAAGTTATCGAGGGCTGATTTCTTGTCCTGTGATAAAAAGCCTTCTGTTTCGACCGCCAAACCTTTCAGGGGAGCATTTGCAACTGTTGGGCACCATTTTTGAGTGAATTCCCGAAAGTCAGATTTTTTATGAAATTGTGACCCCGGGGCTTAGGGATTTTTTCAAAAAAAAAATTTCTGCCGGTTAAGTTATCGAGGGCTGATTCCTTGTCCTGTGATAAAAATCCTTCTGTTTCGACGGCCAAACCTTTCAGGGGAGCATTTGCAACCGTTGGGCACCATTTTTGAGTGAATTCCCGTGAAGTCAGATTTTTTCTGAAATTGTGACCCCGGGGCTTAGGGATTTTTTCAAAAAAATATTTTTCTGCCGGCTAAGTTCTCGAGGTCTGATTTCTTGCCCTGTGATAAAAAGCCTTCTGTTTCGACCGCCAAACCTTTCAGGGGAGCATTTGCAACCGTTGGGCACCATTTTTGAGTGAATTCCTGAAAGTCAGATTTTTTCTGAAATTGTGACCCCGGGGCTTAGGGATTTTTTCAAAAAAAAAAATTTCTGCCGTTTAAGTTATCGAGGGCTGATTTCTTGTCCTGTGATAAAAAGCCTTATGTTTCGACCGCCAAACCTTTCAGGGGAGCATTTGCAACCGTTGGGCACCATTTTTGAGTGAATTCCCGAAAGTCAGATTTTTTCTGAAATTGTGACCCCGGGGCTTAGGGATTTTTTCAAAAAAAAAATTTCTGCCGGTTAAGTTATCGAGGGCTGATTTCTTGTCCTGTGATAAAAAGCCTTCTGTTTCGACCGCCAAACCTTTCAGGGGAGCATTTGCAACCGTTGGGCACCATTTTTGAGTGAATTCCCGAAAGTCAGATTTTTTCTGAAATTGTGACCCCGGGGCTTAGGGATTTTTTCAAAAAAAAAATTTCTGCCGGTTAAGTTATCGAAGGCTGATTTCTTGTCCTGTGATAAAAAGCCTTCTGTTTCGACCGCCAAACCTTTCAGGGGAGCAATTGCAACCGTTGGGCACCATTTTTGAGTGAATTCCCGAAAGTCAGATTTTTTATGAAATTGTGACCCCGGCTTAGGGTTTTTTTCAAAAACAAAATTTCTGCCGGTTAAGTTGTCGAGGGCTGATTTCTTGTCCTGTGATAAAAAGCCTTCTGTTTCGACGGCCAAACCTTTCAGGGGAGCATTTGGAACCGTTGGGCACCATTTTTGAGTGAATTCCCGAAAGTCAGATTTTTTATGAAATTGTGACCCCGGGGCTTAGGGATTTTTTCAAAAAAATATTTTTCTGCCGGTTAAGTTCTCGAGGTCTGATTTCTTGTCCTGTGATAAAAAGCCTTCTGTTTCGACGGCGAAACCTTTCAGGGGAGCATTTGCAACCGTTGGGCACCATTTTTGAGTGAATTCCCGAAAGTCAGATTTTTTCTGAAATTGTGACCCCGGGGCTTAGGGATTTTTTCAAAAAAAAAATTTCTGCCGGTTAAGTTGTTGAGGGCTGATTTCTTGTCCTGTGATAAAAAGCCTTCTGTTTCGACCGCCAAACCTTTCAGGGGAGCATTTGCAACCGTTGGGCACCATTTTTGAGTGAATTCCCGAAAGTCAGATTTTTTCTGAAATTGTGACCCCGGGGCTTAGGGATTTTTTCAAAAAAAAAAATTCTGCCGGTTAAGTTGTCGAGGGCTGATTTCTTGTCCTGTGATAAAAAGCCTTCTGTTTCGACGGCCAAACCTTTCAGGGGAGCATTTGCAACCGTTGGGCACCATTTTTGAGTGAATTCCCGAAAGTCAGATTTTTTCTGAAATTTTGACCCCGGGGCTTAGGGATTTTTTCAAAAAAAAAATTTCTACCGGTTAAGTTGTCGAGGGCTGATTTCTTGTCCTGTGATAAAAAGCCTTCTGTTTCGACCGCCAAACCTTTCAGGGGAGCATTTGCAACCGTTGGGCACCATTTTTGAGTGAATTTCCGAAAGTCAGATTTTTTCTGAAATTGTGACCCCGGGGCTTAGGGATTTTTTCAAAAAAAAAATTTCTGCCGGTTAAGTTGTCGAGCTCTGATTTCTTGTCCTGTGATAAAAAGCCTTCTGTTTCGACCACCAAACCTTTCAGGGGAGCATCTGCAACCGTTGGGCACCATTTTTGAGTGAATTCCCGAAAGTCAGATTTTTTCTGAAATTGTGACCCCGGGGCTTAGGGATTTTTTCAAAAAAAAAATTTCTGCCGGTTAAGTTGTCGAGGGCTGATTTCTTGTCCTGTGATAAAAAGCCTTCTGTTTCGACGGCCAAACCTTTCAGGGGACCATTGGCAACCGTTGGGCACCATTTTTGAGTGAATTCCCAAAAGTCAGATTTTTTCTGAAATTGTGACCCCGGGGCTTAGGGATTTTTTGAAAAAAAAAATTTCTGCCGGTTAAGTTGTCGAGTGCTGATTTCTTGTCCTGTGATAAAAAGCCTTCTGTTTCGACGGCCAAACCTTTCAGGGGAGCATTTGCAACCGTTGGGCACCATTTTTGAGTTAATTCCCGAAAGTCAGATTTTTTCTGAAATTGTGACCCCGGGGCTTAGGGATTTTTTTTAAAAAAAATTTCTACCGGTTATGTTGTCGAGGGCTGATTTCTTGTCCTGTGATAAAAAGCCTTCTGTTTCGACCGCCAAACCTTTCAGGGGAGCATTTGCAACCATTGGGCACCATTTTTGAGTGAATTTCCGAAAGTCAGATTTTTTCTGAAATTGTGACCCCGGGGCTTAGGGATTTTTTCAAAAAAAAAATTTCTGCCGGTTAAGTTGTCGAGGGCTGATTTCTTGTCCTGTGATAAAAAGCCTTCTGTTTCGACGGCCAAACCTTTCAGGGGAGCATTTGCAACCGTTGGGCACCATTTTTGAGTGAATTACCGTGAAGTCAGATTTTTTCTGAAACTGTGACCCCGGTGCTTAGGGATTTTTTCAAAAAAAAATTTTTCTGCCAGTTAAGTTCTCGAGCTCTGATTTCTTGTCCTGTGATAAAAAGCCTTCTGTTTCGAGCGCCAAACCTTTCAGCGGAGCATTTGCAACCGTTGGGCACCATTTTTGAGTGAATTCCCGAAAGTCAGATTTTTTATGAAATTGTGACCCCGGGGCTTAGGGATTTTTTCAAAAAAAAAAATTCTGCCGGTTAAGTTGTCGAGGGCTGATTTATTGTCCTGTGATAAAAAGCCTTCTGTTTCGACGGCCAAACCTTTCAGGGGAGCATTTGCAACCGTTGGGCACCATTTTTGAGTGAATTCCCGAAAGTCAGATTTTTTATGAAATTGTGACCCCGGTTTAGGGATTTTTTTTTTAAAAAAAATTTCTGCCGGTTAAGTTGTCGAGGGCTGATTTCTTGTCCTGTGATAAAAATCCTTCTGTTTCGACGGCCAAACCTTTCAGGGGAGCATTTGCAACCGTTGGGCACCATTTTTGAGTGAATTCCCGAAAGTCAGATTTTTTCTGAAATTTTGACCCCGGGGCTTAGGGATTTTTTCAAAAAAAAAATTTCTACCGGTTAAGTTGTCGAGGGCTGATTTCTTGTCCTGTGATAAAAAGCCTTCTGTTTCGACCGCCAAACCTTTCAGGGGAGCATTTGCAACCGTTGGGCACCATTTTTGAGTGAATTTCCGAAAGTCAGATTTTTTCTGAAATTGTGACCCCGGGGCTTAGGGATTTTTTCAAAAAAAAAATTTCTGCCGGTTAAGTTGTCGAGCTCTGATTTCTTGTCCTGTGATAAAAAGCCTTCTGTTTCGACCACCAAACCTTTCAGGGGAGCATCTGCAACCGTTGGGCACCATTTTTGAGTGAATTCCCGAAAGTCAGATTTTTTCTGAAATTGTGACCCCGGGGCTTAGGGATTTTTTCAAAAAAAAAATTTCTGCCGGTTAAGTTGTCGAGGGCTGATTTCTTGTCCTGTGATAAAAAGCCTTCTGTTTCGACGGCCAAACCTTTCAGGGGACCATTGGCAACCGTTGGGCACCATTTTTGAGTGAATTCCCAAAAGTCAGATTTTTTTTGAAATTGTGACCCCGGGGCTTAGGGATTTTTTGAAAAAAAAAATTTCTGCCGGTTAAGTTGTCGAGTGCTGATTTCTTGTCCTGTGATAAAAAGCCTTCTGTTTCGACGGCCAAACCTTTCAGGGGAGCATTTGCAACCGTTGGGCACCATTTTTGAGTTAATTCCCGAAAGTCAGATTTTTTCTGAAATTGTGACCCCGGGGCTTAGGGATTTTTTTAAAAAAAAATTTCTACCGGTTAAGTTGTCGAGGGCTGATTTCTTGTCCTGTGATAAAAAGCCTTCTGTTTCGACCGCCAAACCTTTCAGGGGAGCATTTGCAACCATTGGGCACCATTTTTGAGTGAATTTCCGAAAGTCAGATTTTTTCTGAAATTGTGACCCCGGGGCTTAGGGATTTTTTCAAAAAAAAAATTTCTGCCGGTTAAGTTGTCGAGGGCTGATTTCTTGTCCTGTGATAAAAAGCCTTCTGTTTCGATGGCCAAACCTTTCAGGGGAGCATTTGCAACCGTTGGGCACCATTTTTGAGTGAATTACCGTGAAGTCAGATTTTTTCTGAAACTGTGACCCCGGGGCTTAGGGATTTTTTCAAAAAAAAATTTTTCTGCCAGTTAAGTTCTCGAGCTCTGATTTCTTGTCCTGTGATAAAAAGCCTTCTGTTTCGAGCGCCAAACCTTTCAGCGGAGCATTTGCAACCGTTGGGCACCATTTTTGAGTGAATTCCCGAAAGTCAGATTTTTTATGAAATTGTGACCCCGGGGCTTAGGGATTTTTTCAAAAAAAAAAATTCTGCCGGTTAAGTTGTCGAGGGCTGATTTCTTGTCCTGTGATAAAAAGCCTTCTGTTTCGACGGCCAAACCTTTCAGGGGAGCATTTGCAACCGTTGGGCACCATTTTTGAGTGAATTCCCGAAAGTCAGATTTTTTATGAAATTGTGACCCCGGTTTAGGGATTTTTTTTTTTAAAAAAATTTCTGCCGGTTAAGTTGTCGAGGGCTGATTTCTTGTCCTGTGATAAAAAGCCTTCTGTTTCGATGGCCAAACCTTTCAGGGGAGCATTTGCAACCGTTGGGCACCATTTTTGAGTGAATTACCGTGAAGTCAGATTTTTTCTGAAACTGTGACCCCGGGGCTTAGGGATTTTTTCAAAAAAAAATTTTTCTGCCAGTTAAGTTCTCGAGCTCTGATTTCTTGTCCTGTGATAAAAAGCCTTCTGTTTCGAGCGCCAAACCTTTCAGCGGAGCATTTGCAACCGTTGGGCACCATTTTTGAGTGAATTCCCGAAAGTCAGATTTTTTATGAAATTGTGACCCCGGGGCTTAGGGATTTTTTCAAAAAAAAAAATTCTGCCGGTTAAGTTGTCGAGGGCTGATTTCTTGTCCTGTGATAAAAAGCCTTCTGTTTCGACGGCCAAACCTTTCAGGGGAGCATTTGCAACCGTTGGGCACCATTTTTGAGTGAATTCCCGAAAGTCAGATTTTTTATGAAATTGTGACCCCGGTTTAGGGATTTTTTTTTTAAAAAAAATTTCTGCCGGTTAAGTTGTCGAGGGCTGATTTCTTGTCCTGTGATAAAAATCCTTCTGTTTCGACGGCCAAACCTTTCAGGGGAGCATTTGCAACCGTTGGGCACCATTTTTGAGTGAATTCCCGTGAAGTCAGATTTTTTCTGAAATTGTGACCCCGGGGCTTAGGGATTTTTTCAAAAAAATATTTTTCTGCCGGCTAAGTTCTCGAGGTCTGATTTCTTGCCCTGTGATAAAAAGCCTTCTGTTTCGACCGCCAAACCTTTCAGGGGAGCATTGGCAACCGTTGGGCACCATTTTTGAGTGAATTCCTGAAAGTCAGATTTTTTCTGAAATTGTGACCCCGGGGCTTAGGGATTTTTTCAAAAAAAAAAATTTCTGCCGGTTAAGTTATCGAGGGCTGATTTCTTGTCCTGTGATAAAAAGCCTTCTGTTTCGACCGCCAAACCTTTCAGGGGAGCATTTGCAACCGTTGGGCACCATTTTTGAGTGAATTCCCGAAAGTCAGATTTTTTATGAAATTGTGACCCCGGGGCTTAGGGATTTTTTCAAAAAAAAAATTTCTGCCGGTTAAGTTCTCGAGCTCTGATTCCTTGTCCTGTGATAAAAATCCTTCTGTTTCGACGGCCAAACCTTTCAGGGGAGCATTTGCAACCGTTGGGCACCATTTTTGAGTGAATTCCCGTGAAGTCAGATTTTTTCTGAAATTGTGACCCCGGGGCTTAGGGATTTTTTCAAAAAAATATTTTTCTGCCGGCTAAGTTCTCGAGGTCTGATTTCTTGCCCTGTGATAAAAAGCCTTCTGTTTCGACCGCCAAACCTTTCAGGGGAGCATTTCCAACCGTTGGGCACCATTTTTGAGTGAATTCCTGAAAGTCAGATTTTTTCTGAAATTGTGACCCCGGGGCTTAGGGATTTTTTCAAAAAAAAAAATTTCTGCCGGTTAAGTTATCGAGGGCTGATTTCTTGTCCTGTGATAAAAAGCCTTATGTTTCGACCGCCAAACCTTTCAGGGGAGCATTTGCAACCGTTGGGCACCATTTTTGAGTGAATTCCCGAAAGTCAGATTTTTTCTGAAATTGTGACCCCGGGGCTTAGGGATTTTTTCAAAAAAAAAATTTCTGCCGGTTTAGTTATCGAGGGCTGATTTCTTGTCCTGTGATAAAAAGCCTTCTGTTTCGACCGCCAAACCTTTCAGGGGAGCATTTGCAACCGTTGGGCACCATTTTTGAGTGAATTCCCGAAAGTCAGATTTTTTCTGAAATTGTGACCCCGGGGCTTAGGGATTTTTTCAAAAAAAAAATTTTCTGCCGGTTAAGTTCTCGAGCTCTGATTTCTTGTCCTGTGATAAAAAGCCTTCTGTTTCGACCGCCAAACCTTTCAGGGGAGCATCTGCAACCGTTGGGCACCATTTTTGAGTGAATTCCCGAAAGTCAGATTTTTTCTGAAATTGTGACCCCGGGGCTTAGGGATTTTTTCAAAAAAAAAATTTCTGCCGGTTAAGTTATCGAAGGCTGATTTCTTGTCCTGTGATAAAAAGCCTTCGGTTTCGACCGCCAAACCTTTCAGGGGAGCAATTGCAACCGTTGGGCACCATTTTTGAGTGAATTCCCGAAAGTCAGATTTTTTATGAAATTGTGACCCCGGCTTAGGGTTTTTTTCAAAAACAAAATTTCTGCCGGTTAAGTTGTCGAGGGCTGATTTCTTGTCCTGTGATAAAAAGCCTTCTGTTTCGACGGCCAAACCTTTCAGGGGAGCATTTGGAACCGTTGGGCACCATTTTTGAGTGAATTCCCGAAAGTCAGATTTTTTATGAAATTGTGACCCCGGGGCTTAGGGATTTTTTCAAAAAAATATTTTTCTGCCGGTTAAGTTCTCGAGGTCTGATTTCTTGTCCTGTGATAAAAAGCCTTCTGTTTCGACGGCGAAACCTTTCAGGGGAGCATTTGGAACCGTTGGGCACCATTTTTGAGTGAATTCCCGAAAGTCAGATTTTTTATGAAATTGTGACCCCGGGGCTTAGGGATTTTTTCAAAAAAAAAAATTCTGCCGGTTAAGTTGTCGAGGGCTGATTTCTTGTCCTGTGATAAAAAGCCTTCTGTTTCGACGGCCAAACCTTTCAGGGGAGCATTTGCAACCGTTGGGCACCATTTTTGAGTGAATTCCCGAAAGTCAGATTTTTTCTGAAATTTTGACCCCGGGGCTTAGGGATTTTTTCAAAAAAAAAATTTCTACCGGTTAAGTTGTCGAGGGCTGATTTCTTGTCCTGTGATAAAAAGCCTTCTGTTTCGACCGCCAAACCTTTCAGGGGAGCATTTGCAACCGTTGGGCACCATTTTTGAGTGAATTTCCGAAAGTCAGATTTTTTCTGAAATTGTGACCCCGGGGCTTAGGGATTTTTTCAAAAAAAAAATTTCTACCGGTTAAGTTCTCGAGCTCTGATTTCTTGTCCTGTGATAAAAAGCCTTCTGTTTCGAGCGCCAAACCTTTCAGCGGAGCATTTGCAACCGTTGGGCACCATTTTTGAGTGAATTCCCGAAAGTCAGATTTTTTATGAAATTGTGACCCCGGGGCTTAGGGATTTTTTCAAAAAAAAAAATTCTGCCGGTTAAGTTGTCGAGGGCTGATTTCTTGTCCTGTGATAAAAAGCCTTCTGTTTCGACGGCCAAACCTTTCAGGGGAGCATTTGCAACCGTTGGGCACCATTTTTGAGTGAATTCCCGAAAGTCAGATTTTTTATGAAATTGTGACCCCGGTTTAGGGATTTTTTTTTTAAAAAAAATTTCTGCCGGTTAAGTTGTCGAGGGCTGATTTCTTGTCCTGTGATAAAAATCCTTCTGTTTCGACGGCCAAACCTTTCAGGGGAGCATTTGCAACCGTTGGGCACCATTTTTGAGTGAATTCCCGTGAAGTCAGATTTTTTCTGAAATTGTGACCCCGGGGCTTAGGGATTTTTTCAAAAAAATATTTTTCTGCCGGCTAAGTTCTCGAGGTCTGATTTCTTGCCCTGTGATAAAAAGCCTTCTGTTTCGACCGCCAAACCTTTCAGGGGAGCATTGGCACACGTTCGGCACCATTTTTGAGTGAATTCCTGAAAGTCAGATTTTTTCTGAAATTGTGACCCCGGGGCTTAGGGATTTTTTCAAAAAAAAAAATTTCTGCCGGTTAAGTTATCGAGGGCTGATTTCTTGTCCTGTGATAAAAAGCCTTCTGTTTCGACCGCCAAACCTTTCAGGGGAGCATTTGCAACCGTTGGGCACCATTTTTGAGTGAATTCCCGAAAGTCAGATTTTTTATGAAATTGTGACCCCGGGGCTTAGGGATTTTTTCAAAAAAAAAATTTCTGCCGGTTAAGTTATCGAGGGCTGATTCCTTGTCCTGTGATAAAAATCCTTCTGTTTCGACGGCCAAACCTTTCAGGGGAGCATTTGCAACCGTTGGGCACCATTTTTGAGTGAATTCCCGTGAAGTCAGATTTTTTCTGAAATTGTGACCCCGGGGCTTAGGGATTTTTTCAAAAAAATATTTTTCTGCCGGCTAAGTTCTCGAGGTCTGATTTCTTGCCCTGTGATAAAAAGCCTTCTGTTTCGACCGCCAAACCTTTCAGGGGAGCATTTGCAACCGTTGGGCACCATTTTTGAGTGAATTCCTGAAAGTCAGATTTTTTCTGAAATTGTGACCCCGGGGCTTAGGGATTTTTTTTAAAAAAAAAAATTCTGCCGGTTAAGTTATCGAGGGCTGATTTCTTGTCCTGTGATAAAAAGCCTTATGTTTCGACCGCCAAACCTTTCAGGGGAGCATTTGCAACCGTTGGGCACCATTTTTGAGTGAATTCCCGAAAGTCAGATTTTTTCTGAAATTGTGACCCCGGGGCTTTGGGATTTTTTCAAAAAAAAAATTTCTGCCGGTTAAGTTATCGAGGGCTGATTTCTTGTCCTGTGATAAAAAGCCTTCTGTTTCGACCGCCAAACCTTTCAGGGGAGCATCTGCAACCGTTGGGCACCATTTTTGAGTGAATTCCCGAAAGTCAGATTTTTTCTGAAATTGTGACCCCGGGGCTTAGGGATTTTTTCAAAAAGAAAATTTCTGCCGGTTAAGTTATCGAAGGCTGATTTCTTGTCCTGTGATAAAAAGCCTTCTGTTTCGACCGCCAAACCTTTCAGGGGAGCAATTGCAACCGTTGGGCACCATTTTTGAGTGAATTCCCGAAAGTCAGATTTTTTATGAAATTGTGACCCCGGCTTAGGGTTTTTTTCAAAAACAAAATTTCTGCCGGTTAAGTTGTCGAGGGCTGATTTCTTGTCCTGTGATAAAAAGCCTTCTGTTTCGACGGCCAAACCTTTCAGGGGAGCATTTGGAACCGTTGGGCACCATTTTTGAGTGAATTCCCGAAAGTCAGATTTTTTATGAAATTGTGACCCCGGGGCTTAGGGATTTTTTCAAAAAAATATTTTTCTGCCGGTTAAGTTCTCGAGGTCTGATTTCTTGTCCTGTGATAAAAAGCCTTCTGTTTCGACGGCGAAACCTTTCAGGGGAGCATTTGCAACCGTTGGGCACCATTTTTGAGTGAATTCCCGAAAGTCAGATTTTTTCTGAAATTGTGACCCCGGGGCTTAGGGATTTTTTCAAAAAAAAAATTTCTACCGGTTAAGTTGTCGAGGGCTGATTTCTTGTCCTGTGATAAAAAGCCTTCTGTTTCGACCGCCAAACCTTTCAGGGGAGCATTTGCAACCGTTGGGCACCATTTTTGAGTGAATTTCCGAAAGTCAGATTTTTTCTGAAATTGTGACCCCGGGGCTTAGGGATTTTTTCAAAAAAAAAATTTCTGCCGGTTAAGTTGTCGAGCTCTGATTTCTTGTCCTGTGATAAAAAGCCTTCTGTTTCGACCACCAAACCTTTCAGGGGAGCATCTGCAACCGTTGGGCACCATTTTTGAGTGAATTCCCGAAAGTCAGATTTTTTCTGAAATTGTGACCCCGGGGCTTAGGGATTTTTTCAAAAAAAAAATTTCTGCCGGTTAAGTTGTCGAGGGCTGATTTCTTGTCCTGTGATAAAAAGCCTTCTGTTTCGACGGCCAAACCTTTCAGGGGACCATTGGCAACCGTTGGGCACCATTTTTGAGTGAATTCCCAAAAGTCAGATTTTTTCTGAAATTGTGACCCCGGGGCTTAGGGATTTTTTTTAAAAAAAAATTTCTGCCGGTTAAGTTGTCGAGGGCTGATTTCTTGTCCTGTGATAAAAAGCCTTCTGTTTCGACGGCCAAACCTTTCAGGGGAGCATTTGCAACCGTTGGGCACCATTTTTGAGTTAATTCCCGAAAGTCAGATTTTTTCTGAAATTGTGACCCCGGGGCTTAGGGATTTTTTTTAAAAAAAATTTCTACCGGTTAAGTTGTCGAGGGCTGATTTCTTGTCCTGTGATAAAAAGCCTTCTGTTTCGACCGCCAAACCTTTCAGGGGAGCATTTGCAACCATTGGGCACCATTTTTGAGTGAATTCCCGAAAGTCAGATTTTTTATGAAATTGTGACCCCGGGGCTTAGGGATTTTTTCAAAAAAAAAAATTCTGCCGGTTAAGTTGTCGAGGGCTGATTTCTTGCCCTGTGATAAAAAGCCTTCTGTTTCGACGGCCAAACCTTTCAGGGGAGCATTTGCAACCGTTGGGCACCATTTTTGAGTGAATTCCCGAAAGTCAGATTTTTTATGAAATTGTGACCCCGGTTTAGGGATTTTTTTTAAAAAAAAAAATTCTGCCGGTTAAGTTGTCGAGGGCTGATTTCTTGTCCTGTGATAAAAATCCTTCTGTTTCGACGGCCAAACCTTTCAGGGGAGCATTTGCAACCGTTGGGCACCATTTTTGAGTGAATTCCCGTGAAGTCAGATTTTTTCTGAAATTGTGACCCCGGGGCTTAGGGATTTTTTCAAAAAAATATTTTTCTGCCGGCTAAGTTCTCGAGGTCTGATTTCTTGCCCTGTGATAAAAAGCCTTCTGTTTCGACCGCCAAACCTTTCAGGGGAGCATTGGCAACCGTTGGGCACCATTTTTGAGTGAATTCCTGAAAGTCAGATTTTTTCTGAAATTGTGACCCCGGGGCTTAGGGATTTTTTCAAAAAAAAAATTTCTGCCGGTTAAGTTGTCGAGCTCTGATTTCTTGTCCTGTGATAAAAAGCCTTCTGTTTCGACCACCAAACCTTTCAGGGGAGCATCTGCAACCGTTGGGCACCATTTTTGAGTGAATTCCCGAAAGTCAGATTTTTTCTGAAATTGTGACCCCGGGGCTTAGGGATTTTTTCAAAAAAAAAATTTCTGCCGGTTAAGTTGTCGAGGGCTGATTTCTTGTCCTGTGATAAAAAGCCTTCTGTTTCGACGGCCAAACCTTTCAGGGGACCATTGGCAACCGTTGGGCACCATTTTTGAGTGAATTCCCAAAAGTCAGATTTTTTCTGAAATTGTGACCCCGGGGCTTAGGGATTTTTTTAAAAAAAAAATTTCTGCCGGTTAAGTTGTCGAGGGCTGATTTCTTGTCCTGTGATAAAAAGCCTTCTGTTTCGACGGCCAAACCTTTCAGGGGAGCATTTGCAACCGTTGGGCACCATTTTTGAGTTAATTCCCGAAAGTCAGATTTTTTCTGAAATTGTGACCCCGGGGCTTAGGGATTTTTTTTAAAAAAAATTTCTACCGGTTAAGTTGTCGAGGGCTGATTTCTTGTCCTGTGATAAAAAGCCTTCTGTTTCGACCGCCAAACCTTTCAGGGGAGCATTTGCAACCATTGGGCACCATTTTTGAGTGAATTCCCGAAAGTCAGATTTTTTATGAAATTGTGACCCCGGGGCTTAGGGATTTTTTCAAAAAAAAAAATTCTGCCGGTTAAGTTGTCGAGGGCTGATTTCTTGCCCTGTGATAAAAAGCCTTCTGTTTCGACGGCCAAACCTTTCAGGGGAGCATTTGCAACCGTTGGGCACCATTTTTGAGTGAATTCCCGAAAGTCAGATTTTTTATGAAATTGTGACCCCGGTTTAGGGATTTTTTTTTAAAAAAAAAATTCTGCCGGTTAAGTTGTCGAGGGCTGATTTCTTGTCCTGTGATAAAAATCCTTCTGTTTCGACGGCCAAACCTTTCAGGGGAGCATTTGCAACCGTTGGGCACCATTTTTGAGTGAATTCCCGTGAAGTCAGATTTTTTCTGAAATTGTGACCCCGGGGCTTAGGGATTTTTTCAAAAAAATATTTTTCTGCCGGCTAAGTTCTCGAGGTCTGATTTCTTGCCCTGTGATAAAAAGCCTTCTGTTTCGACCGCCAAACCTTTCAGGGGAGCATTGGCAACCGTTGGGCACCATTTTTGAGTGAATTCCTGAAAGTCAGATTTTTTCTGAAATTGTGACCCCGGGGCTTAGGGATTTTTTCAAAAAAAAAAATTTCTGCCGGTTAAGTTATCGAGGGCTGATTTCTTGTCCTGTGATAAAAAGCCTTCTGTTTCGACCGCCAAACCTTTCAGGGGAGCATTTGCAACCGGTGGGCACCATTTTTGAGTGAATTCCCGAAAGTCAGATTTTTTATGAAATTGTGACCCCGGGGCTTAGGGATTTTTTCAAAAAAAAATTTCTGCCGGTTAAGTTATCGAGGGCTGATTCCTTGTCCTGTGATAAAAATCCTTCTGTTTCGACGGCCAAACCTTTCAGGGGAGCATTTGCAACCGTTGGGCACCATTTTTGAGTGAATTCCCGTGAAGTCAGATTTTTTCTGAAATTGTGACCCCGGGGCTTAGGGATTTTTTCAAAAAAATATTTTTCTGCCGGCTAAGTTCTCGAGGTCTGATTTCTTGCCCTGTGATAAAAAGCCTTCTGTTTCGACCGCCAAACCTTTCAGGGGAGCATTGGCAACCGTTGGGCACCATTTTTGAGTGAATTCCTGAAAGTCAGATTTTTTCTGAAATTGTGACCCCGGGGCTTAGGGATTTTTTCAAAAAAAAAAATTTCTGCCGGTTAAGTTATCGAGGGCTGATTTCTTGTCCTGTGATAAAAAGCCTTCTGTTTCGACCGCCAAACCTTTCAGGGGAGCATTTGCAACCGTTGGGCACCATTTTTGAGTGAATTCCCGAAAGTCAGATTTTTTATGAAATTGTGACCCCGGCTTAGGGTTTTTTTCAAAAACAAAATTTCTGCCGGTTAAGTTGTCGAGGGCTGATTTCTTGTCCTGTGATAAAAAGCCTTCTGTTTCGACGGCCAAACCTTTCAGGGGAGCATTTGGAACCGTTGGGCACCATTTTTGAGTGAATTCCCGAAAGTCAGATTTTTTATGAAATTGTGACCCCGGGGCTTAGGGATTTTTTCAAAAAAATATTTTTCTGCCGGTTAAGTTCTCGAGGTCTGATTTCTTGTCCTGTGATAAAAAGCCTTCTGTTTCGACGGCGAAACCTTTCAGGGGAGCATTTGCAACCGTTGGGCACCATTTTTGAGTGAATTCCCGAAAGTCAGATTTTTTCTGAAATTGTGACCCCGGGGCTTAGGGATTTTTTCAAAAAAAAAATTTCTGCCGGTTAAGTTGTTGAGGGCTGATTTCTTGTCCTGTGATAAAAAGCCTTCTGTTTCGACCGCCAAACCTTTCAGGGGAGCATTTGCAACCGTTGGGCACCATTTTTGAGTGAATTTCCGAAAGTCAGATTTTTTCTGAAATTGTGACCCCGGGGCTTAGGGATTTTTTCAAAAAAAAAAATTTTTGCCGGTTAAGTTGTCGAGCTCTGATTACTTGTCCTGTGATAAAAAGCCTTCTGTTTCGACCACCAAACCTTTCAGGGGAGCATCTGCAACCGTTGGGCACCATTTTTGAGTGAATTCCCGAAAGTCAGATTTTTTCTGAAATTGTGACCCCGGGGCTTAGGGATTTTTTCAAAAAAAAAATTTCTGCCGGTTAAGTTGTCGAGGGCTGATTTCTTGTCCTGTGATAAAAAGCCTTCTGTTTCGACGGCCAAACCTTTCAGGGGAGCATTGGCAACCGTTGGGCACCATTTTTGAGTGAATTCCCGAAAGTCAGATTTTTTCTGAAATTGTGACCCCGGGGCTTAGGGATTTTTTGAAAAAAAAAATTTCTGCCGGTTAAGTTGTCGAGGGCTGATTTCTTGTCCTGTGATAAAAAGCCTTCTGTTTCGACGGCCAAACCTTTCAGGGGAGCATTTGCAACCGTTGGGCACCATTTTTGAGTTAATTCCCGAAAGTCAGATTTTTTCTGAAATTGTGACCCCGGGGCTTAGGGATTTTTTTAAAAAAAATTTTCTACCGGTTAAGTTGTCGAGGGCTGATTTCTTGTCCTGTGATAAAAAGCCTTCTGTTTCGACCGCCAAACCTTTCAGGGGAGCATTTGCAACCATTGGGCACCATTTTTGAGTGAATTTCCGAAAGTCAGATTTTTTCTGAAATTGTGACCCCGGGGCTTAGGGATTTTTTCAAAAAAAAAATTTCTGCCGGTTAAGTTGTCGAGGGCTGATTTCTTGTCCTGTGATAAAAAGCCTTCTGTTTCGACGGCCAAACCTTTCAGGGGAGCATTTGCAACCGTTGGGCACCATTTTTGAGTGAATTACCGTGAAGTCAGATTTTTTCTGAAACTGTGACCCCGGGGCTTAGGGATTTTTTCAAAAAAAATTTTTTCTGCCGGTTAAGTTCTCGAGCTCTGATTTCTTATCCTGTGATAAAAAGCCTTCTGTTTCGAGCGCCAAACCTTTCAGGGGAGCATTTGCAACCGTTGGGCACCATTTTTGAGTGAATTTCCGAAAGTCAGATTTTTTCTGAAATTGTGACCCCGGGGCTTAGGGATTTTTTCAAAAAAAAAATTTCTGCCGGTTAAGTTGTCGAGGGCTGATTTCTTGTCCTGTGATAAAAAGCCTTCTGTTTCGACGGCCAAACCTTTCAGGGGAGCATTTGCAACCGTTGGGCACCATTTTTGAGTGAATTCCCGAAAGTCAGATTTTTTATGAAATTGTGACCCCGGGGCTTAGGGATTTTTTCAAAAAAAAAATTTCTGCCGGTTAAGTTATCGAGGGCTGATTTCTTGTCCTGTGATAAAAAGCCTTCTGTTTCGACCGCCAAACCTTTCAGGGGAGCATTTGCAACCGTTGGGCACCATTTTTGAGTGAATTCCCGAAAGTCAGATTTTTTATGAAATTGTGACCCCGGGGCTTAGGGATTTTTTCAAAAAAATATTTTTCTGCCGGTTAAGTTGTCGAGGGCTGATTTCTTGTCCTGTGATAAAAAGCCTTCTGTTTCGACCACCAAACCTTTCAGGGGAGCAAGTGCAACCGTTGGGCACCATTTTTGAGTGAATTCCCGAAAGTCAGATTTTTTCTGAAATTGTGACCCCGGGGCTTAGGGATTTTTTTTTAAAAAAAAAATTCTGCCGGTTAAGTTCTCGAGCTCTGATTTCTTGTCCTGTGATAAAAAGCCTTCTGTTTCGACCGCCAAACCTTTCAGGAGAGCATCTGCAACCGTTGGGCACCATTTTTGAGTGAATTCCCGAAAGTCAGATTTTTTCTGAAATTGTGACCCCGGGACTTAGGGATTTTTTTAAAAAAAAAAAAATTTCTGCCAGCTAAGTTCTTGAGGGCTGATTTCTTGTCCTGTGATAAAAAGCCTTCTGTTTCGAGCGCCAAACCTTTCAGGGGAGCATTTGCAACCGTTGGGCACCATTTTTGAGTGAATTCCCGAAAGTCAGTTTTTTTATGACATTGTGACCCCGGGGCTTAGGGATTTTTTCAAAAAAAAAATTTCTGCCGGTTAAGTTGTCGAGGGCTGATTTCTTGTCCTGTGATAAAAAGCCTTCTGTTTCGACGGCCAAACCTTTCAGGGGAGCATTTGCAACCGCTGGGCACCATTTTTGAGTGAATTCCCGAAAGTAAGATTTTTTCTGAAATTGTGACCCCGGGGCTTAGGGATTTTTTCAAAAAAAAATTTTTCTGCCGGTTAAGTTCTCGAGCTCTGATTTCTTGTCCTGTGATAAAAAGCCTTCTGTTTCGACCACCAAACCTTTCAGGGGAGCATCTGCAACCGTTGGGCACCATTTTTGAGTGAATTCCCGAAAGTCAGATTTTTTCTGAAATTGTGACCCCGGGGCTTAGGGATTTTTTCAAAAAAAAAAATTCTGCCGGTTAAGTTGTCGAGGGCTGATTTCTTGTCCTGTGATAAAAAGCCTTCTGTTTCGACGGCCAAACCTTTCAGGGGAGCATTTGCAACCGTTGGGCACCATTTTTGAGTGAATTCCCGAAAGTCAGATTTTTTATGAAATTGTGACCCCGGTTTAGGGATTTTTTCAAAAAAATATTTTTCTGCCGGTTAAGTTGTCGAGGGCTGATTTCTTGTCCTGTGATAAAAAGCCTTCTGTTTCGAGCGCCAAACCTTTCAGGGGAGCATTTGCAACCGTTGGGCACCATTTTTGAGTGAATTCCCGAAAGTCAGATTTTTTATGAAATTGTGACCCCGGGGCTTAGGGATTTTTTCAAAAAAAAATTTTCTGCCGGTTAAGTTGTCGAGGGCTGATTTCTTGTCCTGTGATAAAAAGCCTTCTGTTTCGACGGCCAAACCTTTCAGGGGAGCATTTGCAACCGCTGGGCACCATTTTTGAGTGAATTCCCGAAAGTCAGATTTTTTCTGAAATTGTGAGCCTGGGGCTTAGGGATTTTTTCAAAAAAAAAATTTCTACCGGTTAAGTTGTCGAGGGCTGATTTCTTGTCCTGTGATAAAAAGCCTTCTGTTTCGAGCGCCAAACCTTTCAGGGGAGCATTTGCAACCGTTGGGCACCATTTTTGAGTGAATTCCCGAAAGTCAGATTTTTTCTGAAATTGTGACCCCGGGGCTTAGGGATTTTTTTTTTAAAAAAAAATTCTGCCGGTTAAGTTCTCGAGCTCTGATTTCTTGTCATGTGATAAAAAGCCTTCTGTTTCGACCGCCAAACCTTTCAGGAGAGCATCTGCAACCGTTGGGCACCATTTTTGAGTGAATTCCCGAAAGTCAGATTTTTTCTGAAATTGTGACCCCGGGGCTTAGGGATTTTTTCAAAAAAAATATTTTTCTGCCGGCTAAGTTCTTCAGGGCTGATTTCTTGCCCTGTGATAAAAAGCCTTCTGTTTCGACCGCCAAACCTTTCAGGGGAGCATTTGCAACCGTTGGGCACCATTTTTGAGTGAATTCCCGAAAGTCAGATTTTTTCTGAAATTGTCACCCCGGGGCTTAGGGATTTTTTCAAAAAAAAAATTTCTGCCGGTTAAGTTATCGAGGGCTGATTTCTTGTCCTGTGATAAAAAGCCTTCTGTTTCGACGGCCAAACCTTTCAGGGGAGCATTTGCAACCGTTGGGCACCATTTTTGAGTGAATTCCCGAAAGTCAGATTTTTTCTGAAATTGTGACCCCGGGGCTTAGGGATTTTTTCAAAAAAAAAAATTTCTGCCGGTTAAGTTGTCGAGGGCTGATTTCTTGTCCTGTGATAAAAAGCCTTCTGTTTCGACGGCCAAACCTTTCAGGGGAGCATTTGCAACCGCTGGGCACCATTTTTGAGTGAATTCCCGAAAGTCAGATTTTTTCTGAAATTGTGACCCCGGGGCTTAGGGATTTTTTCAAAAAAAAAAATTCTGCCGGTTAAGTTGTCGAGGGCTGATTTCTTGTCCTGTGATAAAAAGCCTTCTGTTTCGACCGCCAAACCTTTCAGGGGAGCATTTGCAACCGTTGGGCACCATTTTTGAGTGAATTCCCGAAAGTCAGATTTTTTATGAAATTGTGACCCCGGGGCTTAGGGATTTTTTCAAAAAAATATTTTTCTGCCGGTTAAGTTGTCGAGGGCTGATTTCTTGTCCTGTGATAAAAAGCCTTCTGTTTCGACCACCAAACCTTTCAGGGGAGCAAGTGCAACCGTTGGGCACCATTTTTGAGTGAATTCCCGAAAGTCAGATTTTTTCTGAAATTGTGACCCCGGGGCTTAGGGATTTTTTTTTTAAAAAAAAATTCTGCCGGTTAAGTTCTCGAGCTCTGATTTCTTGTCCTGTGATAAAAAGCCTTCTGTTTCGACCGCCAAACCTTTCAGGAGAGCATCTGCAACCGTTGGGCACCATTTTTGAGTGAATTCCCGAAAGTCAGATTTTTTCTGAAATTGTGACCCCGGGACTTAGGGATTTTTTTAAAAAAAAAAAAATTTCTGCCAGCTAAGTTCTTGAGGGCTGATTTCTTGTCCTGTGATAAAAAGCCTTCTGTTTCGAGCGCCAAACCTTTCAGGGGAGCATTTGCAACCGTTGGGCACCATTTTTGAGTGAATTCCCGAAAGTCAGTTTTTTTATGACATTGTGACCCCGGGGCTTAGGGATTTTTTCAAAAAAAAAATTTCTGCCGGTTAAGTTGTCGAGGGCTGATTTCTTGTCCTGTGATAAAAAGCCTTCTGTTTCGACGGCCAAACCTTTCAGGGGAGCATTTGCAACCGCTGGGCACCATTTTTGAGTGAATTCCCGAAAGTAAGATTTTTTCTGAAATTGTGACCCCGGGGCTTAGGGATTTTTTCAAAAAAAAATTTTTCTGCCGGTTAAGTTCTCGAGCTCTGATTTCTTGTCCTGTGATAAAAAGCCTTCTGTTTCGACCACCAAACCTTTCAGGGGAGCATCTGCAACCGTTGGGCACCATTTTTGAGTGAATTCCCGAAAGTCAGATTTTTTCTGAAATTGGGACCCCGGGGCTTAGGGATTTTTTCAAAAAAAAAAATTCTGCCGGTTAAGTTGTCGAGGGCTGATTTCTTGTCCTGTGATAAAAAGCCTTCTGTTTCGACGGCCAAACCTTTCAGGGGAGCATTTGCAACCGTTGGGCACCATTTTTGAGTGAATTCCCGAAAGTCAGATTTTTTATGAAATTGTGACCCCGGTTTAGGGATTTTTTCAAAAAAATATTTTTCTGCCGGTTAAGTTGTCGAGGGCTGATTTCTTGTCCTGTGATAAAAAGCCTTCTGTTTCGAGCGCCAAACCTTTCAGGGGAGCATTTGCAACCGTTGGGCACCATTTTTGAGTGAATTCCCGAAAGTCAGATTTTTTATGAAATTGTGACCCCGGGGCTTAGGGATTTTTTCAAAAAAAAATTTTCTGCCGGTTAAGTTGTCGAGGGCTGATTTCTTGTCCTGTGATAAAAAGCCTTCTGTTTCGACGGCCAAACCTTTCAGGGGAGCATTTGCAACCGCTGGGCACCATTTTTGAGTGAATTCCCGAAAGTCAGATTTTTTCTGAAATTGTGACCCCGGGGCTTAGGGATTTTTTCAAAAAAAAAATTTCTACCGGTTAAGTTGTCGAGGGCTGATTTCTTGTCCTGTGATAAAAAGCCTTCTGTTTCGAGCGCCAAACCTTTCAGGGGAGCATTTGCAACCGTTGGGCACCATTTTTGAGTGAATTCCCGAAAGTCAGATTTTTTCTGAAATTGTGACCCCGGGGCTTAGGGATTTTTTTTTTAAAAAAAAATTCTGCCGGTTAAGTTCTCGAGCTCTGATTTCTTGTCATGTGATAAAAAGCCTTCTGTTTCGACCGCCAAACCTTTCAGGAGAGCATCTGCAACCGTTGGGCACCATTTTTGAGTGAATTCCCGAAAGTCAGATTTTTTCTGAAATTGTGACCCCGGGGCTTAGGGATTTTTTCAAAAAAATATTTTTCTGCCGGCTAAGTTCTTCAGGGCTGATTTCTTGCCCTGTGATAAAAAGCCTTCTGTTTCGACCGCCAAACCTTTCAGGGGAGCATTTGCAACCGTTGGGCACCATTTTTGAGTGAATTCCCGAAAGTCAGATTTTTTCTGAAATTGTCACCCCGGGGCTTAGGGATTTTTTCAAAAAAAAAATTTCTGCCGGTTAAGTTATCGAGGGCTGATTTCTTGTCCTGTGATAAAAAGCCTTCTGTTTCGACGGCCAAACCTTTCAGGGGAGCATTTGCAACCGTTGGGCACCATTTTTGAGTGAATTCCCGAAAGTCAGATTTTTTCTGAAATTGTGACCCCGGGGCTTAGGGATTTTTTCAAAAAAAAAATTTCTGCCGGTTAAGTTGTCGAGGGCTGATTTCTTGTCCTGTGATAAAAAGCCTTCTGTTTCGACGGCCAAACCTTTCAGGGGAGCATTTGCAACCGCTGGGCACCATTTTTGAGTGAATTCCCGAAAGTCAGATTTTTTCTGAAATTGTGACCCCGGGGCTTAGGGATTTTTTCAAAAAAAAAATTTCTGCCGGTTAAGTTGTCGAGGGCTGATTTCTTGTCCTGTGATAAAAAGCCTTCTGTTTCCACGGCCAAACCTTTCAGGGGAGCATTTGCAACCGCTGGGCACCATTTTTGAGTGAATTACCGTGAAGTGAGATTTTTTCTGAAATTGTGACCCCGGGGCTTAGGGACTTTTTTTAAAAAAAAAATTCTGCCAGCTAAGTTCTCGAGGGCTGATTTCTTGTCCTGTGATAAAAAGCCTTCTGTTTCGAGCGCCAAACCTTTCAGGGGAGCATTTGCAACCGTTGGGCACCATTTTTGAGTGAATTCCCGAAAGTCAGATTTTTTATGAAATTGTGACCCCGGGGCTTAGGGATTTTTTTTTTAAAAAAAAATTCTGCCAGCTAAGTTCTCGAGGGCTGATTTCTTGTCCTAGTCAGACTCCTCCGCTTTTAGTTAAGCTTTTAAGTAGTTTTTAAGTAGTTTTTACGTAGTTTTTAGCCACCTCTTGGTTTTAAACTCAGTTTTAACGTCTTATCGGCTGTTTTATTACCTCCTCGCTTCACTTTGCTTTTAGTTTATTGTTTTATTGTTTTATTGTTTTACTCCCCAATTTGTCGAGGGAGCAGCAACCCCTTACTGATTTATTGGCATTTGGCTGTTGGAGGTTGCCTACTGCAACGAAACATCCCTCCTGCTGGCGGCCGCTATGAGCTCTCCCCCCCCACAAATTTTAAGTTTGTCGGAGATGCTGGAGAAAAATCTTTAAGCTGCACGAAGAGAAAATCCCCTGTTCAAGGATATTCTCAAGACGAGTGAGATCGGTGGACTGCTTCCAAGATGGCCTCCGTGTAATGTTCCTCCTTCCAGTTCTCTCCGACCTCTTCTCCCAATTTGGATCTTACAACCACTGGAGTAAGCTATTTACTTTAATTTTGCATTTTGCCAGTCAAGTAATTGCTGGACTTTCCACTGATCTGATGCCAGATTTTAATTAAGTCTGACGAAGGAGGATTGCTTTGGATTGAACGGGGGATGTTGCTGTAGAAATGGCGACAAGGTAAGACGCATCTGCTGGAGTTCATTTCGAACCCTCCCTAAAATTTGTGTTGTGGCTCCCAGCCTTTCAAGTTCTTGCTGAAGGTTGCTCCAGGGTGTTGGAGCCCACGCCAGGAGTTCACATTGCCGATAAGCTGCAAAGCCTGCATCGCAAATCAGCTTTAACGAGCAGATAACTGTATCCTTCAGCAGCCTTCGACACACTGGTTTTTTCGCCAGCTCACATTAGGTTATATTTCTATTTTTATTACTTTTATTACCTTTTAGCACCGTTATTTTAAAAGACTCACAATGATGGGCCAAGGCAAACGCCTAAGGGACTGTGACGAGGCTCTGTCCTCCCCAAGAGCCAAACAATTAAAAACCGACCCCCCTGCGCCTGGCAAATGGAGTGTCCCCACTGATCACTGCTATAGGGTGAAAACTCAGAACCGTTTTCACCCCCTAATGTCACCAGAAACAACGTCAACACCAGAGGAATTACCTTTACTTTCATCCCAGATTAAAGCTGTGGATGGCAAACTCGGAGGAGGAGGGAGTGCCTCACTGGGGGCGGTGCAGGACGCCGGAGCTGAGGACTGCGCAAGACAAGAACAACATGAACATCTCCACCTTGTGGTCAGAACCCTAAATTGCATATTCAAGAAGATTGATGTGCTATCCTCCCAGTTATGTAACCTTGAACAGAAAATTGATAACCTCTGGCCAAAATCTGAACCAACTGTAGTTACGGGGGAAATGAAGTGCCAGAGAACCTTACCCTCAATTAAAAAAGGAAGTGGGATCCCTAAATACAAACCAAATCCCGCACTGAAACATCAAGCATTGTCTCTGCAACCTAAGAAAATCTGCCTAAATATCGGGGTAGGGTCAGCAAGGTGGCTCACTCTCGATGGGGTCAAAAAGTATATAAGCAATCTCCTAAACATAGAAATCACACAATGCGATCTCATTGCAGTATTACCTTTGAACCAGCATTTCAGGCAACAGAAAGTGATGCTTGCGTTCTACTCTCCAAGGATCCCTTCAGCTATCATCAGGCAGAAATCACTCTTGGCTAGATACGATATCATCCCAACAAGAGTTTTTATGGATAGCATGATTCATCCCCTCCTACTTGCCGGTTACGACTCGGAGCGGACCCTGTCGGAGAGGCCGGGAGCACCTCGGGACATCGAGCCTCCTTCTCTGGAGGATATCCATCCATTTCGAAACTGGACTTATCCCACGTCCCCACGAGCCTTAAAGGATCCCACTGGCGCAAGTAATTCCCTGACCCCACCGGAGGAAAGAGAGCTTTTAGCCACCTTTGGCGACCTTCCACCGAGGGAACAACAAGAAATAATTGATAGACTAGAAGTACTAAATCATCAGCTCATACACGTCCAGAAGAATGGAAAAGTCCTGTCCACTGTTCAGGACAACCTTGCCAGCTTTTCGGAGTCGTGTTTTAAGGAAATAGGTAGTCTCCCATACTTCAGTCCAGCTCCTAAAACCATGCCTCCCCCACTTGTGGGTAAATCCCACCGACGCCTGGTAGAACCAGGTCTTGCCACACAAGTTGGCCTCTCATCCCAACTCTTGATAAATTTTGACTCGCCCTCCAAGAGTCCCCCGCCGAAGAGTGTAACTCAGAGTTCCTCCCACCAAAACAATTCCTTACCATCTAATCCATCAATGCCGGAACTGGAGTCCTCATATTCCCCTGAGCGGCATAGACCCGTCATACAAACGGTACCTGCACGCCGAGCATCCCCAGCACCTTTGCTGGCAGCTGGTCAGGGGAGTGTTCCACCTACATCAAAAAACGGCCCGGTTTTGACTGAAGATCCGGCTGGTCATATAAACCAAATGGTTTCATCGGCGACCTTTAGGCCTCGCGGTGGGGCAGCCTCAGCTAATCCAGTGGTGTCTCCCACTGAAGTGTCCGCCTTTGGGTTAGTTAGCGGGAGACCCGTTCTGTCACCCCAGTCAGAATATCTCAATACCAACTTCGAGACCAGGTCCCTTCAGCAGGTGCCTGCTACGCAAAGTAAAATAACTGACTTCTTCGTGGGGCCCGCCCTGCCCCCAAAGGACTCACATCCCTCCCTGAAATGACAGCGAATCGGACTCAACAGGAATTCCCCCCTATCAGTCCTGAGCTGGAATATTGCGGGCTGGAGGGGAAAAAAACTTGACCCAGAATTCCTGGAGTTTATTAACCCATTTCATATCATCTTGTTCCAAGAATCGTGGGAAGTAGAGAAAATTGTCCTAGATGGCTTTGAGCTTCTAGAACTCCCTGCCTGTCCCTCCCTGAAAGGAGGCCGCCCTAAAGGGGGCCTAATAATAGGCATCTCTCTCAACCTTCATTCTAAATTCTCTCTAGTACAGGCCTTACCCCCTTACGCCCTTACCGGGCTGATAGTGGGGGAAAAGATCTCACTCCTAGTCACAAATGTTTATTTGCCTCCTGGGGGTTCCTCTCTTGAACTGGGCTCTAAATGGGGCTCGCTAGAAGATCACTTGCTCTCATGTTATGTTAAGTTTCCCAACACCCCGGCCATAATAGGTGGCGATTTTAATGCCCGCACAGCAGCAAACTGGGATTCGCTGACCAAAGCCAAATGGTGGGTTACCCCAAACCTTGATAATTATGATCTGGAACACATGATGAGGAGATCCTCTAAAGACCACAGAGTAAATGAGGCTGGTGTACTCCTATATCAAATGGCCATCCGTTTAAATCTGGCCCCCTTAAATGGCGCATGTCTCCCTGATATCCCAGGGGAGTTCACTCACCTTAGCGTTAAGTCAAACAGCGTCCTCGATTACCTGTTGGTCTCCAGGGATCTACTTAAGTGTATTTCCACCTTTAAGATTGAGAATGTACAATCCAGTGATCATCTCCCCCTGGTAGCCAAGCTTTCCCTGAACTGGCAGCCAGAGACGGATAGACATGCGACCCAGATGGTAACCAACGAATCTTTCCAAATAAGAGGAATCAAATGGTCGGAGACCCAGGCTCAAAGGTATCAGGAATTCTTTTATAAAGAAATCCTTGGGCCTCATCCCAACATAGGCTCTGCCTCAGATGAGCATAGCATAGTGTTGAATCGCTTCCACCACCATACGACTGTTCTTACGTCCTTCTTCAGGTTACCACCCAAAAATTCAATTCGAAAAGAGTATACTCACGGTGCCCCCTGGTACAATTCTCAGTGCAAACAAGCAAGACAGCGCCTTCGTGCTATATATAATGTATATAAGACCTCCGATGCATCTACTCTGCCAGCTAGCTACGCACAAGCCAAGCAAGTTTATAAACGCATGCAAAAAATTGCCAAACGTGAGTGGCAACATAATCGTTGGCAGGCCTTGATTACCGCTTCAAAACCACACAGAACCAGGGAATTCTGGTCTCTGATTAACAGAAGGGTGAGGAAATACCCAAGGGCAGTCATCTCTGCACCGACATGGGAACTATTCCTGAAGAAATGTTTCTCACAAGCAGATGCTCCCTCCGACCATCTGATGCACCTGTTTACCCACCTACCCATTTGGCCTCCCACCGATCCGGACGAAATAGTCAAGCTAATAGCTCAGCTGAAACCGGGCAAAGCCCCTGGGCCCGATCTGATCCCTGCCGAAGCCATTAAACTACACCCAAAATGGTGGGCTGGCATCCTGGCCAAAACCTTCGACGCAATCAACGCCTCTGGTCTCATCCCCAAAATATGGAAGGAGGCCATCATAGTACCAATTCACAAAAAAGGTTCTCCAATGGAGCCGGAAAATTACCGTAACATCAGCCTCCTTTCGATTATAGGGAAAATTTATGCCAGCTTTTTGCTGACTAAACTATTGCGATGGGTAGATGAGACTAACCAGATCGGCCACGAACAAGCAGGGTTCAGAACTAAACGTTCTACAACCGATCATGCGATAGTGCTTTATCATCTGGCACGGAAGTACTCCTCCCCTCCTCGGGGCTACCTCTGTGCGGCCTTTTTAGATCTAAAGGCAGCCTTCGACAGCGTGCCTAGAAACATTCTTTGGGAGAAACTTGCGAAACAGGGCATTGATAGAAGACTCTTATGGCTTATAAGTCAACTCCACGAAGGTACCCTTGCCAGAGTAAGACTCACTCCTGCGGGCGACCTCACAAACCCGATACCAATAAACAAGGGAGTGCGCCAAGGTTGTATATTGGCTCCCTGCCTATTCAACCTATTCATCAGCGACATGCGAGCACCCCTAGTTAACTCATCTCCAAGTACACACGCGCCTAGACTAGCAGATTACCGTTGCCCACTCCTTTTATATGCGGACGACGCAGTAATTCTATCTTTTACACGTGTTGGACTAACCAGAGCTCTGAAGACCTTTGCCACGTATTGTCAACTCAACCAATTAACCATCAACTATGCCAAATCCAAGATTCTGATTTTCTCCAGAAGTCGGAGATTATATAAATGGAAGCTTGGTGGAGCAAAAATAGAGCAAGTCTTAAAATTTCAATACCTAGGAGTTATTTTCCAATACAATCTGGGGTGGAAAGCCCAAATCCAACACCTACTTAATAAGGCCAAAACTCTGTCATATGCGCTCCTCCGATTTTTCTTTTCGGATGGAGCTTTGCATGTTCCCTCGGCCCTAAAGGTGTTCAAGGCAAAAGTGGTGGCTGTGCTCGCTTATGCTGCCCCGCTCTGGGCCGTGTTGACAGATCTCGCCCCCCTTGAGACTCTGCAAAACCAATTCCTACGTCGGCTCCTAATGCTCCCTATGTGCGTTAGCAACGCAGCCATGCGACTAGAATTGAAGATCGCATCCTTAGAAACTTGCCTGTGGAAGCAAGTCTTCAATTACTGGTTATCATTGTGGCACAGATTACCAAACCATTACCTTGTCCAATGCCTATGGCGAGATGAATTCTCTAGCCTTTGGTCTAGTAGAATTCATGCCAAACTCTTGAGCTATGGAATCTCTCCCTCAGATTCCCTAAAATTAGATCAAATCACAGCTCAAAGACTGATCCGCCAAAGACTGGACGACATCGACTTACAGCGAAATTATATGCTGGGGGGAGGTGTCTGTTCACCCCAGAGCATTGGTATCACTTTAACTTACTGCGTCCCATCATACCTTTCCTCCCTTTCGACTGTTGCCCATAGACTGGCCTTCACTAAAGCGAGGTTCAACGTTTTTCCCTCCAATGTCCTGAGACATAGATTCTCAAAGGGCCAAGTCCCCGCCATGTGTGAATGTGATAAGGTGACGCCGGAGTCGCTCCAGCACATTATGTTCTCTTGCCCCTTGTTTAATGTGCTACGGGCAAATTTGCTGGGATCAATCATTTAGAAACTAGTGGGTACCCCTCCAACATTCCACCTTGCCCAAATCTTGCAGGATAAGGATACCCATACGACCCTGAAAGTGGCTAGGTTCCTGGCTGCGGTCCTTACCCAAAAGCGACGCCAAGGAGCACTACAAGTTAATTAAGGTGTAGGATGCCATTCCATCTTACAGTATTTTATTGTTATAGGGGCGTTTTAGCGGCTGTTTATTTCTATTCTTTCTTTTTTTTTTTTTTTTTTCTTTCCCCACGTCCACAAGCTGTTATTTATGTTTTTTCTGTATGGGCCCATGGCCGTAATAAACTTGATTCTTGATTCTGATTCTGTCCTGTGATAAAAAGCCTTCTGTTTCGAGCGCCAAACCTTTCAGGGGAGCATTTGCAACCGTTGGGCACCATTTTTGAGTGAATTCCCGAAAGTCAGATTTTTTATGAAATTGTGACCCCGGGGCTTAGGGATTTTTTTAAGAAAAAAAATTTCTGCCGGTTAAGTTCTCGAGCTCTGATTTCTTGTCCTGTGATAAAAAGCCTTCTGTTTCGACCGCCAAGCCTTTCAGGGGAGCATCTGCAACCGTTGGGCACCATTTTTGAGTGAATTCCCGAAAGTCAGATTTTTTCTGAAATTGTGACCCCGGGGCTTAGGGATTTTTTGAAAAAAAATATTTTTCTGCCGGCTAAGTTCTCGAGGGCTGATTTCTTGTCCTGTGATAAAAAGCCTTCTGTTTCGAGCGCCAAACCTTTCAGGGGAGCATTGGCAACCGTTGGGCACCATTTTTGAGTGAATTCCCGAAAGTCATATTTTTTATGAAATTGTGACCCCGGGGCTTAGGGATTTTTTTTAAAAAAAAAATTTCTACCAGGTTAAGTTCTCGAGCTCTGATTTCTTGTCCTGTGATAAAAAGCCTTCTGTTTCGACCGCCAAACCTTTCAGGGGAGCATCTGCAACCGTTGGGCACCATTTTTGAGTGAATTCCCGAAAGTCAGATTTTTTCTGAAATTGTGACCCCGGGGCTTAGGGATTTTTTTAAAAAAAAAATTTCTGCCGGTTAAGTTATCGAGGGCTGATTTCTTGTCCTGTGATAAAAAGCCTTCTGTTTCGACGGCCAAACCTTTCAGGGGAGCATTTGCAACCGTTGGGCACCATTTTTGAGTGAATTCCCGAAAGTCAGATTTTTTATGAAATTGTGACCCCGGGGCTTAGGGATTTTTTCAAAAAGAAAATTTCTGCCGGTTAAGTTATCGAGGGCTGATTTCTTGTCCTGTGATAAAAAGCCTTCTGTTTCGACCGCCAAACCTTTCAGGGGAGCATTTGCAACCGTTGGGCACCATTTTTGAGTGAATTCCCGAAAGTCAGATTTTTTATGAAATTGTGACCCCGGGGCTTAGGGATTTTTTCAAAAAGAAAATTTCTGCCGGTTAAGTTATCGAGGGCTGATTTCTTGTCCTGTGATAAAAAGCCTTCTGTTTCGACCGCCAAACCTTTCAGGGGAGCATTTGCAACCGTTGGGACCCATTTTTGAGTGAATGCCCGAAAGTCAGATTTTTTCTGAAATTGTGACCCCGGGGCTTAGGGATTTTTTCAAAAAAAAAAATTCTGCCGGTTAAGTTATCGAGGGCTGATTTATTGTCCTGTGGTAAAAAGCCTTCTGTTTCGACCGCCAAACCTTTCAGGGGAGCATTGGCAACCGTTGGGCACCATTTTTGAGTGAATTCCCGAAAGTCAGATTTTTTATGAAATTGTGACCCCGGGGCTTAGGGATTTTTTTAAAAAAAAAATTCTGCCGGTTAAGTTCTCGAGCTCTGATTTCTTGTCCTGTGATAAAAAGCCTTCTGTTTCGACCACCAAACCTTTCAGGGGAGCATCTGCAACTGTTGGGCACCATTTTTGAGTGAATTCCCGAAAGTCAGATTTTTTCTGAAATTGTGACCCCGGGGCTTAGGGATTTTTTCAAAAAAAAAATTTCTGCCGGTTAAGTTATAGAGGGCTGATTTATTGTCCTGTGATAAAAAGCCTTCTGTTTCGACCGCCAAACCTTTCAGGGGAGCATTGGCAACCGTTGGGCACCATTTTTGAGTGAATTCCCGAAAGTCAGATTTTTTCTGAAATTGTGACCCCGGGGCTTAGGGTTTTTTTTTTCAAAAAAAAAAAAATTTCTACCAGCTAAGTTCTCGAGGGCTGATTTCTTGTCCTGTGATAAAAAGCCTTCTGTTTCGAGCGCCAAACCTTTCAGGGGAGCATTTGCAACCGTTGGGCACCATTTTTGAGTGAATTCCCGAAAGTCAGATTTTTTATGAAATTGTGACCCCGGGGCTTAGGGATCTTTTTTTAAAAAAAATTCTGCCGGTTAAGTTCTCGAGCTCTGATTTCTTGTCCTGTGATAAAAAGCCTTCTGTTTCGACCGCCAAACCTTTCAGGGGAGCATCTGCAACCGTTGGGCACAATTTTTGAGTGAATTCCCGAAAGTCAGATTTTTTCTGAAATTGTGACCCCGGGGCTTAGGGATTTTTTTTTAAAAAAAATTTCTGCCGGTTAAGTTATCGAGGGCTGATTTCTTGTCCTGTGATAAAAAGCCTTCTGTTTCGACGGCCAAACCTTTCAGGGGAGCATTTGCAACCGTTGGGCACCATTTTTGAGTGAATTCCCGAAAGTCAGATTTTTTATGAAATTGTGACCCCGGGGCTTAGGGATTTTTTCAAAAAGAAAATTTCTGCCGGTTAAGTTATCGAGGGCTGATTTCTTGTCCTGTGATAAAAAGCCTTCTGTTTCGACCGCCAAACCTTTCAGGGGAGCATTTGCAACCGTTGGGCACCATTTTTGAGTGAATTCCCGAAAGTCAGATTTTTTATGAAATTGTGACCCCGGGGCTTAGGGATTTTTTCAAAAAGAAAATTTCTGCCGGTTAAGTTATCGAGGGCTGATTTCTTGTCCTGTGATAAAAAGCCTTCTGTTTCGACCGCCAAACCTTTCAGGGGAGCATTTGCAACCGTTGGGCACCATTTTTGAGTGAATTCCCGAAAGTCAGATTTTTTCTGAAATTGTGACCCCGGGGCTTAGGGATTTTTTCAAAAAAATATTTTTCTGCCGGTTAAGTTGTCGAGGGCTGATTTCTTGTCCTTTGATAAAAAGCCTTCTATTTCGACCGCCAAACCTTTCAGGGGAGCATTTGCAACCGTTGGGCACCATTTTTGAGTGAATTCCCGAAAGTCAGATTTTTTCTGAAATTGTGACCCCGGGGCTTAGGGATTTTTTTTTTTTAAAAAAAAATTCTGCCAGGTAAGTTCTCGAGGGCTAATTTCTTGTCCTGTGATAAAAAGCCTTCTGTTTCGAGCGCCAAACCTTTCAGGGGAGCATTTGCAACCGTTGGGCACCATTTTTAGGTGAATTCCCGAAAATCAGATTTTTTATGAAATTGTGACCCCGGGGCTTAGGGATTTTTTCAAAAAAAAAATTTCTGCCGGTTAAGTTATCGAGGGCTAATTTATTGTCCTGTGATAAAAAGCCTTCTGTTTCGACCGCCAAACCTTTCAGGGGAGCATTGGCAACCGTTGGGCACCATTTTTGAGTGAATTCCCGAAAGTCAGATTTTTTCTGAAATTGTGACCCCGGGGCTTAGGGATTTTTTCAAAAAAATATTTTTCTGCCGGATAAGTTCTCGAGGCCTGATTTCTTGCCCTGTGATAAAAAGCCTTCTGTTTCGACCGCCAAACCTTTCAGGGGAGCATTTGCAACCGTTGGGCACCATTTTTGAGTGAATTCCCCAAAGTCAGATTTTTTCTGAAATTGTGACCCCGGGGCTTAGGGATTTTTTCAAAAAAAAAAATTCTGCCGGTTAAGTTGTCGAGGGCTGATTTCTTGTCCTGTGATAAAAAGCCTTCTGTTTCGACGGCCAAACCTTTCAGGGGAGCATTTGCAACCGTTGGGCACCATTTTTGAGCGAATTCCCGAAAGTCAGATTTTTTCTGAAATTGTGACCCCGGGGCTTAGGGATTTTTTTAAGAAAAAAAATTTCTGCCGGTTAAGTTCTCGAGCTCTGATTTCTTGTCCTGTGATAAAAAGCCTTCTGTTTCGACCGCCAAACCTTTCAGGGGAGCATCTGCAACCGTTGGGCACCATTTTTGAGTGAATTCCCGAAAGTCAGATTTTTTCTGAAATTGTGACCCCGGGGCTTAGGGATTTTTTGAAAAAAATATTTTTCTGCCGGTTAAGTTCTCGAGCTCTGATTTCTTGTCCTGTGATAAAAAGCCTTCTGTTTCGACCGCCAAACCTTTCAGGGGAGCATTGGCAACCGTTGGGCACCGTTTTTGAGTGAATTCCCGAAAGTCAGATTTTTTCTGAAATTGTGACCCCGGGGCTTAGGGATTTTTTCAAAAAAAAAATTTCTGCCGGTTAAGTTCTCGAGGGCTGATTTCTTGTCCTGTGATAAAAAGCCTTCTGTTTCGAGCGCCAAACCTTTCAGGGGAGCATTTGCAACCGTTGGGCACCGTTTTTGAGTGAATTCCCGAAAGTCAGATTTTTTCTGAAATTGTGACCCCGGGGCTTAGGGATTTTTTCAAAAAAAAAATTTCTGCCGGTTAAGTTGTTGAGGGCTGATTTCTTGTCCTGTGATAAAAAGCCTTCTGTTTCGACGGCCAAACCTTTCAGGGGAGCATTTGCAACCGTTGGGCACCGTTTTTGAGTGAATTCCCGAAAGTCAGATTTTTTCTGAAATTGTGACCCCGGGGCTTAGGGATTTTTTTCAAAAAAAAAATTTCTGCTGCTTAAGTTGTTGAGGGCTGATTTCTTGTCCTGTGATAAAAAGCCTTCTGTTTCGACGGCCAAACCTTTCAGGAGAGCATTTGCAACCGTTGGGCACCGTTTTTGAGTGAATTCCCGAAAGTCAGATTTTTTCTGAAATTGTGACCCCGGGGCTTAGGGATTTTTTCAAAAAAAAAAATTCTGCCGGTTAAGTTGTCGAGGGCTGATTTCTTGTCCTGTGATAAAAAGCCTTCTGTTTCGACGGCCAAACCTTTCAGGGGAGCATTTGCAACCGTTGGGCACCATTTTTGAGTGAATTCCCGTGAAGTCAGATTTTTTATGAAATTGTGACCCCGGGGCTTAGGGATTTTTTCAAAGAAAAAATTTCTGCCGCTTAAGTTGTCGAGGGCTGATTTCTTGTCCTGTGATAAAAAGCCTTCTGTTTCGACGGCCAAACCTTTCAGGGGAGCATTTGCAACCGTTGGGCACCATTTTTGAGTGAATTCCCGAAAGTTAGATTTTTTCTGAAATTGTGACCCCGGGGCTTAGGTATTTTTTCAAAAAAAAAATTTCTACCGGTTAAGTTGTCGAGGGCTGATTTCTTGTCCTGTGATAAAAAGCCTTCTGTTTCGACGGCTAAACCTTTCAGGGGAGCATTGGCAACCGTTGGGCACCATTTTTGAGTGAATTCCTGAAAGTCAAATTTTTTCTGAAATTGTGACCCCGGGGCTTAGGGATTTTTTCAAAAAAAAAATTTCTGCCGGTTAAGTTATCAAGGGCTGATTTCTTGTCCTGTGATAAAAAGCCTTCTGTTTCGACCGCCAAACCTTTCAGGGGAGCATTGGCAACCGCTGGGCACCATTTTTGAGTGAATTCCCGAAAGTCAGATTTTTTCTGAAATCGTGACCCCGGGGCTTAGGGATTTTTTTTAAAAAAAAAATTCTGCCGGTTAAGTTGTTGAGGGCTGATTTCTTGTCCTGTGATAAAAAGCCTTCTGTTTCGACGGCCAAACCTTTCAGGGGAGCATTTGCAACCGTTGGGCACCATTTTTGAGTGAATTACCGTGAAGTCAGATTTTTTCTGAAATTGTGACCCCGGGGCTTAGGGATTTTTTCAAAAAAATATTTTTCTGCCGGTTAAGTTCTCGAGCTCTGATTTCTTGTCCTGTGATAAAAAGCCTTCTGTTTCGACCACCAAACCTTTCAGGGGAGCATCTGCAACCGTTGGGCACCATTTTTGAGTGAATTCCCGAAAGTCAGATTTCTTCTGAAATTGTGACCCCGGGGCTTAGGGATTTTTTCAAAAAAAAAATTTCTGCCGGTTAAGTTATCGAGGGCTGATTTCTTGTCCTGTGATAAAAAGCCTTCTGTTTCGACCACCAAACCTTTCAGGGGAGCATTTGCAACCGTTGGGCACCATTTTTGAGCGAATTCCCGAAAGTTAGATTTTTTCTGAAATTGTGACCCCGGGGCTTAGGGATTTTTTCAAAAAAATATTTTTCTGCCGGTTAAGTTCTCGAGCTCTGATTTCTTGTCCTTTGATAAAAAGCCTTCTGTTTCGACCACCAAACCTTTCAGGGAAGCAAGTGCAACCGTTGGGCACCATTTTTGAGTGAATTCCCGAAAGTCAGATTTTTTCTGAAATTGTGACCCCGGGGCTTAGGGATTTTTTTTAAAAAAAAAAAAATTCTGCCAGCTAAGTTTTCGAGGGCTGATTTCTTGTCCTGTGATAAAAAGCCTTCTGTTTCGAGCGC